>NC_041396.2:198343725-198523725 GCF_900747795.2 Erpetoichthys calabaricus
TCCAAAGATATGCAGATTTGGTTACACTAAAATGACGCTAGTGTATGTGAGTGCTTGTATTCACCTTGCGATGAGCTGATGCCTCATCCAGGGATTGTTTCTACCTCGTGCCCAATGCTAGCTGGAATGGACACATCCCTGGATTGATAGATTTAATCATTAAACATCCTTTTCAGAGATATTGTGGTAAGGTGTCATCGGAATTTAATGGGTGTTCCAGGCAATTCACAACACAACGAAGCTGAACCAGTTCTCAACGTGATAATATCTTGCACTGCCACCTGGTGGATTCCTTCAGATTTACGTAAAGTATGCGCACAAGTATAAACAGTAAAACACTTATGTAGCAGGAGCGTCCGCTGAAGCGTGCGTCGCGTGAAGTATAAACCCGGCCTTACACTTGTATCTGTTTTGTATCTTTTTACCTGTGTACAAGGGAATCATGAGAAACACTACTGTGTAGTGATTATTACTCTTTGCTTGCAGCTGTGGGGTATGAATTCCTGGCCTGATATATGAATGAATATTACAAGTTCTTCTTATATCTATGTGGGTTTTTCTTCACATTCCAAAAACATGCAGGCTACTTTGGACTGACAGACAACTCTAAATTCATTTAGTGTGTGTGAGTGAGTCCTGTGATGGATTAGTGCACCATCCAGAGATGTCTTCTGTCTGTGCAAACACTGCCAGGATAGGCGACTCCTCACTCTGACCCTAATATTGAAATAACTGAGTTATATAATAGATTGGGTTTAGTACAAAAACGTTATGTCAAGTTTATTCATAAGATAATTTTTGACAGCAGCAAGAGAACTGGAATCAAAGGTTATTTTCATTCACTGACTTCATTTGCACAAATACAATAAAGAAAACAAATAGAGCATCATCCGGTACTCTCTTACCTGCTGTGTCTGGTAGCACTCATTATGATAAAAATTTTGGCAGAACCTGGAAAAATGTTTACCTGATTTCAAAAAGTAAACGGGAACAGTTTAAAGAGGCTTGAGAATGACATTGTTTTATTTGTGAGTGTGGAGCACATTCATTCATTTGTACAGAGGTAAGCATGTAAATTATTATCTCGAGGTAGAAGTTTAATGTAACATCCAACCAGCAGCCATTTACATACTAAACAGCTTGGCAGTAAACATATTAAATGATGCAGTGTAACACATAGCTTCCAAGAAGTCTCTCTGTACGCAAAAGATAAATAAATACTTGAATCTGCAACAACTAGTGTGACTCAGAAAAGTGGCCTCTGAACGTTTCATATTCCATGTACCACTACTAAGCTTATCATACTACCATTAAAGAACTAGAAAATACAGTATATGTAAATGACTTTCACTGTTAAAAAAACAATGAGTGAGATACAGACTTACAGTTTTACCCAAGAAGGTGATTAACCCTGGGACACTTTCATGACTGGCATTAGGGAAAATATCTACAGTAAAACTATTTGTAATTTGCTGCAAAAAACATGATAATCAAGCATTCCGAATAAAATGGAAAGCTGTTGCCGGACTATCAGACGTATTATACCTAAAAACCCACCACTTGTTCAAATCAGGACTCCAGATTTCTTACTACTTAGACAATGTAAATGCCAAGGTAAAGGAAATGATTCAAAACACATGAGATCACTTTTAGTGCTAAATGGTTTAGAAACCAGCAATGGTGCCAACAGATGAATTTTAAATCAGCAGTTCAGTCTTCAAATAGTATTTCATAACTCTCCAATAAAATCACATTAATAAAATAACTGCTCGATATGTTGAGGGGAAACAGCCATTCTAGTAATGCAAATCTATTTTTTATGAGCATTTGCTGCTAAGAATGGAAACATTTCACAAAGAATCAATGTTAAGACAGGCACACAAAAATCAGCCTGTTAAAATCATAATTAGCATTATAAAATAATTGGACTTCACTACTGAACAACTGGAGGTGTTTGAAAACAACACTTAACACTATCGATTCTCATTGAGAAGTCTAGGGAGAAAAATGCAAGTACTTAGGTGGCCATCACAATGTGTTTCTTGAGAATGTAATCTGTCTAAATAATAAAGTTCTGCCTAAAACTATTAAATGTACAGAATGCCTTGTTTTCATTTTTGTTTGTCCTGCTTTTATTTAAGGCCCTTCATTCTAGACTTTGTTGTTATTTGTAAAAAAAAATCAATTTAAAGGCTATTCTACTTAATCCATTGAAGGTCAAGGCATCTGGAAATAAAAGCAAACATGTCGGCCACCTCTTGTATAACTTTGCTGGTTGGCTTCCCAGCACCGTGCCCTGATTTTGTATCCACATAGATGAATAATGGATTGGTTTGCTTAGCACTCCTTCCTACACTATGCTGCAGGGTTGCTATGTACTTCAGGGAGTGAAGGGGCACCACTCTGTCATCATGGTCAGCCGTAAGAAGTAGAATTGCTGGATATTGGACACCATCGTCCTCTGGTATTTTAATATTGTGGAGTGGAGAATACCTGAAAAGAAAAAACAGAAAAAGAAAAACATATTTACTTGACGGTTTAGTTTTCTAACTGATATTAAAATGAAGCATCTATAATATAACACTACAGATAGTACAAGAAAAATATTTTAAAATGGAAAAAAATTGCATTATTACGTCACAGAACATTTGATATTCTGGCTGTGTGTTGTTCAATAAGACTCTCTGGATTGTACAGTTACTCACATTATACAATCAGTGTTTCATTAGCCCTAAAGACAGAAGAAGACCCCCACACCAGGCCAGATGCAGTCGGGGACAGCAAACATTCGGTGGAACACCTTCGAATTGAACAGTAAATTTGGACTGAAATGTTTCAAAATCTGATATTGTTATTGAGGTTGTCACCAACATCGCTGTAATGTTACAACTTTAGAACTAACATGAATTGTGGTTTTCATAGTCTGAATTCTTGGCTTTATGAAGCCTTAGGACTAAGCCATTATCAGAAGCAGAAAATTTAGCCATTGATGCATTTGTATTATGTTGTATAAACAGTATAAGCATCATGAGGTCACCATGAAGTGAACCTGTCAGGGTACTACCTTTTAAAGTGAGGTTCTCGTACAACCATAATGGAATGTAGTAACCCATCATTTACAGCAATACCACTTTACATGAAGATTGGACTAATGCTTCTGGATGTTACTAATTTTTGTCTCTGCATGTATTTCATTGTTATGTGACAAGATAAAAAAGGAAAAAAGCAAGAGACAGTATGCTATTTTTCGCTGCTCCCATATTCAAGCTGCAAACTTGCCAAATATGTTAGAATTACATCAACATCAAAGTTATATTAAAACCTCACTATAACGGTTGAAAAATGTGTTACTGGGTAATCAAAACTCATTTATATGGAAGTTTCTCATGACAAATCAATGGCAGGTGAAGAACAACTTGCATTTATTATCATTTTGGTGCCAAATATGGACCAACTCTTTATTTTAGGTGCTGAATTGCAGCTGTGCAATATGCATATCCACAAAACTGATAAACACCAAGATCTGTTAGGTGCAAATTGTTCCTATAGTTTCAGCAGAATAATTCTTGTGTGTTGAGAGTTTTATTCCATTGTTCTATTGAACAGTCTTTGGGAAACCTTGTCTCTACCTGAATAAAGTGAACAGTTAATAATATTATTCACTTACTTTATTGTTCATGTTAATTTACTTAATCAATTGCTTACACGTTAACTTAAGTCTCAGTCTCTTAGGGCTGGAGAATGTCTTCATGGCAACATGTCAAGTCAGGGACCCTATTTATTTTCAAGTACCAAACTTAGACTAGCACAAAGCTCTAATTCATCCAGAATGTCTGTCCCTGGGTCTCCTGTGTGCTACCACCACAAATTATTAGGCCTGCCAGTCCAAGAATTACTTCTGTGCCCACTCTTTTATCAAGACCCATAGGTACTTCAACTCTCCTACTAATCTATAGAAAGCCAGCCACTCAGTAACAGAAAGAGAACATGTGAGGGTTCTAATACAGTTCTGACTGCATCATACTCGACTGTGAACCACCCCAGTGTGAAATGGAGATCACAGTCCCATTTAGACTGAGGACTGAACTGCAAAGATCCTTCCTATGAAAGGCTGTCCCTGAAAAAGTTTAGCACAAACAAGAAACAATTATCACTTTGCAGAAACTTTAGAGTCCAATAGCTTAGACTGAAGTAAAAGTGCACCAGACAACCATATCAACAGCTCTACATGATGGCTGTTAATACACATGAATGTAAGCTTTTTGCACTAATTTAGCATATTGCTAGCTCCCTTTTATATCACATGTACAACAGGATGCACTTTCTAAGTATCTGTGAGGATCTGTGGATGATTCAGGTCTAAATCTGAGGCACACATATGTACTGCTAAGGAGAACTTCTTGCCTTCTCCTACAGGAAATGTGAATTGAAATCCGAGTTAAACATCTTGCTGACTTCCAACATACAAATAAGCCAGCTAAAGTGGCTCACAATATTTGTAATGTAATGCGGACTACAGGAGCCAAATACTAGAATGCTATATGGTATATAATAAAATAAAATGAAAAACTGGCCTAAAACATTACATTTGTATTTTTGCTTTTTGATGGAATATTGCTTTAAAAATGGGTATTTAAATAACACCAGTCTCAGGCACATCCCCCAAATGATACACAACTCATTAGTAGCATCCTGGGTAATAGCTAATCCCTGAGGTTACCTGGGTTAAATTAAATGTCTCAACTGGGCTGACACTGAGTTTGTCTAACCTCTTCTTTTTTGGGACTTTATGAGTGATACTTGAGTAATTAAACAATATTATGCTCCAAGTATAAAAGAAACACACCAAAAAGATGTTAAAACTGCATCTTAAGAGCTGACCCATATTTGAGTTTTACAAGAAACAACTTTAATTTCAAACCTTGCATTCAAAAAATTATCCAAACATTTAGTAAAGTAATTTTTTGACAAATTTTACATTTGGATATCCATAGGTGATATTTGAAATTTAACCAAATGCTTAAATAGTGAAAAAAAAAAATGATAATTTTGAGAAGCATTAAAAATATAATGAAATGCTGAAGACATCTGCTTTCTGACCAGTGGCGAAGGACTGGTACATTCTTTCTTAACACTAGAATTACCAGAGCCTACGAAAAAACTCGTAGATCCGGCCCACCTTAAATTGCTTCTTAAATCCGTTCACACCTCTCCGCCAGCATCCTTTGTCCTCTAAATGTGCTGATAAAAGACAAGCTGCCAGCAGCCGGCTATTCCATCCCCCCACCGACTTAGAACGTGAGCGAAGTTTTCCCAGCTCACGCCTTGATTGTTTACCTGGGAGTGAAGTGGAGTTTTACAGTGGAAATAAGAGATCATTATTCTAAAGTAATCTGTGTAAACACATTGTTAAAACAGAAACTTTTTCATATTTTAGTAATAAATGTTACAAAATGTAGTAGGCATAAACTATAGAATATATAAAGCCCGAGTTCCAAAGATCAAATAAACACTTTCACAAAAGCTTCAAGAATGATTCAACAGCTTCCGTGGCGTAGCGCGCTAAGATTTGCCTCTTAGCGCAGAGCAGCTTTTCCTTGCCTCACAGACCTGAGTTCGATTCCCCGCTGGGGATGAAGTGTTGCTTTTTTTTTTCTTTTCTTTTTAACCTCAAACGGACATAAAATTTATACATTGGTATGCACTGTCAGTTACTGAGATCGTTATATTTTCATGTGGGATGCTCCTTTTCAAATATTTTTTTAACAATTGAGACTGCAATTAACAGGAACAACTGTCCATATAACTTATTTTTAAGATCCATAACACACAGACAGACAGAGCACTGCGTAATAGAGAGACAGACAGGCAGAGAAGTCACTAGATATAGAAATAAACAGGGAGGCCACGTGTACTGAAAGAAAAAAAGAACAACATGTGCGTTGTCCCTGACTCTCTAAGTAAGATCGGGGGAGGGGTGATGTTAGAGCGCCTGCGCTTATTCAGTGCAGCTGGGACAACGCACATGGTGTTCTTTTTTTCTTTCAGTACACGTGGCCTCCCTGTTTATTTCTATATCTAGTGACTTCTCTGCCTGTCTGTCTCTCTATTACGCAGTGCTCTGTCTGTCTGTGTGTTATGGATCTTAAAAATAAGTTATAAGGACAGTTGTTCCTGTTAATTGCAGTCTCAATTGTTAAAAAAATATTTGAAAAGGAGCATCCCACATGAAAATATAACGATCTCAGTAACTGACAGTGCATACCAATGTATAAATTTTATGTCCGTTTGAGGTTAAAAAGAAAAGAAAAAAAAAAGCAACACTTCATCCCCAGCGGGGAATCGAACTCAGGTCTGTGAGGCAAGGAAAAGCTGCTCTGCGCTAAGAGGCAAATCTTAGCGCGCTACGCCACGGAAGCTGTTGAATCATTCTTGAAGCTTTTGTGAAAGTGTTTATTTGATCTTTGGAACTCGGGCTTTATATATTCTATAGTTTATGCCTACTACATTTTGTAACATTTATTACTAAAATATGAAAAAGTTTCTGTTTTAACAATGTGTTTACACAGATTACTTTAGAATAATGATCTCTCATTTCCACTGTAAAACTCCACTTCACTCCCACATAATCAATCAAGGCGTGAGCTGGGAAAACTTCGCTCACGTTCTAAGTCGGTGGGGGGATGGAATAGCCGGCTGCTGGCAGCTTGTCTTTTATCAGCACATTTAGAGGACAAAGGATGCTGGCGGAGAGGTGTGAACGGATTTAAGAAGCGATTTAAGGTGGGCCGGATATACGAGTTTTTTCGTAGGCTCTGGTAATTCTAGTGTTAAATCCATTCGCACCTCTCCGCCAGCGTCTTTTGTCCTCTAAATGTGCTGATAAACACAAGCAGCCGACTATTCCATCCCCCCACCGACTTAGAACGTGCACGAACTTCTCCCAGCTCATGCCTTGATTGATTATCTGGGAGTGAAGTGGAGTTTTAGAGTGGAAATAATAGATCATTATTTGGAACACACGCATTTCATGTGTGTTCTGTTTCTACAGTAATCTGTGTAAACACATTGTAAAAACAGAAACTTTTTCATATTTTAGTAATAAATGTTACAAAATGTAGGCATAAACTATAAAATTTGTGAAGCCTGAAGCCCAAAGATCAAATAAACACTTTCACAAAAGGTTCAAGAATGATATGACAGCTTCCGTGGCGTAACGCTAAGATTTGCTGACTCAGAGTGCAGCAGGCTTGCCGGGCCTCAGAGACCTGAGTTTGATTCCCCGCTGGGGAGAAAATGTTTTTTTTTTTTTTTCTTTTTAACCTTCGCCTCTCTGCCTGAACAAAATTTCTGACAAATCTAAACCTTTCGCTCCTACCCGATAGATGATTGGTTATGATGGGGGAGGGCGCAAAGCAAAAATAGCAATTTTAAAACAATACCAGTATTTGCTAGACAATTCTCACTTAGATGTTCTGAAACTGTTTAAAGCAAGGTTTTAAAATTACATTCTCAGAAAGTGAAGGGAAAACCACCTTCTGAAAAATGTACTCCTTCTTAGTGTGTGCTAGAGAAAAGATTAATGAAACTGAAAGTTGTGCATCACAGTCATCTCACCACAATGATACGATGTGTATAGTCAGCTTGTAAGAGGAATAACCAAGTGTCTTCTTCCACTGGCCGTATGGAATGCAGTTGTGTTGTACTCCTGGATGGCCTAAATTGATAATCAGTTACAGCCACTTGTCTCGATGTTCAGTCTAACCTGGAGTCCTTTATTGCATTCTTTGCTCTACTTAACTGGAATATTATACCACCTCCTACTATGCAATGGCTTAAGATGTGTTATAATATTGGAGGAGAAAAAAAAAAACCAAAAAAAACACGATTGTTTGGGGGTTAAACAGTTTATTTTATAAACTCAGTCTTTTGTCTTTTTTCTTGCTACACATAGTGATCCTTCCCGCTATTCCACTATTGTATATTTTACCGTTATTTATACTTTTTTAAGGAAAAGGTTGAAAGAATATGTATAGCAAAATGAAAATAAGGACAATAATATCTTATTAATCAATATGAAATATACTATTTTTATCTCTAAAGAAAATGGGGAAAACATCATTCCTATCTACTGGCATTATTCAATTTAATCAAAAACAATGGTAATGAAAAAACAGCTTTATTTTCTGTTTTTTACAATTGAAACAGTGTTTTAGCAAATAAATATCTTTAATGAAACTGGACACATGTATACTCATTTGGGTAAACGACAGACACTCAGTACGATTTGAGCTGTTATGCAGTACTGCAGTACGTTTTCTGTTTTGATATTCAAAAATGTTATTTCTAAGATACGTTATTTTTTAAGTACCATTTCTTTCAGTTTTATTTGATGTCACTTGCTGTTTCCCTTATTAAATAATTAATGTTAACTTATTACCAGTGCCACAACTTTTCTGAATGTCTACTTCAGGTTTAACATCTAATCAATTAAAAGATTTATATTCTGACTAATTCTGTTTAGCAATATAAGTGATGACTCTAAAGAATGCAGTTTATATGCATGAAATACTATTTCTGAACATTTTAATAGCACCAATCAACATAATCTAAAAACACTGAAACGAACTCCGAACAAGGACTGAATACTGATTTCAGAATTGCCTTGGAAAAGATACCAAAAACTCAAATACAGTGAAGAAAAATCAGTTTCTAACAGGCAGGCGTCAGTTTCTTAACATTGCTATGTTAGAATTAAAAACATGTATGAAAAATAAAATGAACGTTCAAGTTTTAAATGCAATGCCATGAAAAAGTATTACTCCTGTCTGAGTTTACACAGCAATGCATATGTTTCGCAGTGAACCTAATCAGACTTTTCATGATTTATAACCATATATTGAAGAGCATCTCAGAGGGAAAATGACTCTAAATATTACATATTAAATAATATAACACAATACTGTGAGGATTTAGATCCTGTTTTACTACTATAATCAAAAACAACATTAGCAAAACTGTTGTTGCATTATATTGTTGGTGAATCTCATGATCACCTCTGCGCTCATTAATATATTCTGATGTGTCATGGCAATGTGCAGCATATTTGTTCCTGCAAGTACGAATTTCACTGCACTAAGCAAACACTGCAGGACACTTTGAACAAGAGGTATTTACATATGGTGAAAGACTAAGCACAGGACATTGCGGATGCAATGAAAAAAGGAATCATCCAGCGGGATGGAAGACTTGCACTAGTGAACTGCTTTCTAAAATGGAAGTGTCGTACACAGTTTGTGTTCATTAGAGGAAGGTAAGGATGAAATATCTACTTTCAATGAATTGTATTTTTCTTAACCCAACTCATTGTAATGAACATATTTAGTGGTGTCATACAGAAGTGTAGTAGAGGATGGAATAACATTCAGAAATGCTTAGTGATAATAGCCATTTCTACCTCAGTATGACTGTAGTACTAGGGTGTTGTACCGTGTTAGCCATTATGAATGTAGGGAGAAGTCAAGCAAAATGACACCTTTTATTGGCTAACTAAAAAGATTACAATATGCAAGCTTTCGAGGCAACTCAGGCCCCTTCTTCAGGCAAGATGTAATCATTACATCTTGCCTGAAGAAGAGGCCTGAGTTGCCTCGAAAGCTTGCATATTATAATCTATTTAGTTAGCCAATAAAAGGTGTCATTTTACCTCAGTATGAGTGAGGAAAAACATATAATGAAATCGCATAGTATAACATTCTGAAAGCAGAAAGCACAAGGTAGGAACCAGGACAGAACAGGATGGCAGTCCACTGCAGGGTTCAATCACATACAGTTAGGTCCATAAATATTTGGACAGAGACAACTTTTTTCTAATTTTGGTTCTGCACATTACCACAATGAATTTTAAATGAAACAACTCAGATGCAGTTGAAGTGCAGACTTTCAGCTTTAATTCAGTGGGGTGAACAAAACGATTGCATAAAAATGTGAGGCAACTAAAGCATTTTTTTAACACAATCCCTTCATTTCAGGGGCTCAAAAGTAATTGGACAATTGACTCAAAGGCTATTTCATGGGCAGGTGTGGGCAAGTCCGTCGTTATGTCATTATCAATTAAGCAGATAAAAGGCCTGGAGTTGATTTGAGGTGTGGTGCTTGCATGTGGAAGATTTTGCTTTGAACAGACAACATGCGGTCAAAGGAGCTCTCCATGCCGGTGAAAGAAGCCATCCTTAAGCTGCGAAAACAGAAAAAACCCATCCAAGAAATTGCTACAATATTACGAGTGGCAAAATCTACAGTTTGGTACATCCTGAGAAAGAAAGCAAGCACTGGTGAACTCAGCAACGCAAAAAGACCTGGACGTCCACGGAAGACAACAGTGGTGGATGATTGCAGAATCATTTCCATGGTGAAGAGAAACCCCTTCACAACACCCAACCAAGTGAATAACACTCTCCAGGAGGTAGGCGTATTGATATCCAAGTCTACCATAAAGAGAAGACTGCATGAAAGTAAATACAGAGGGTGCAGTGCAAGGTGCAAGCCACTCATAAGCCTCAAGAATAGAAAGGCTAGATTGGACTTTGCTAAAGAACATCTAAAAAAGCCAGCACAGTTCTGGAAAAACATTCTTTGGACAGATGAAACCAAGATCAACCTCTACCAGAATGATGGCAAGAAAAAAGTATGGAGAAGGTGTGGAACAGCTCATTATCCAAAGCATACCACATCATCTGTAAAACACGGTGGAGGCAGCGTGATGGCTTGGGCGTGCATGGCTGCCAGTGGCACTGGGACACTAGTGTTTATTGATGATGTGACACAGGACAGAAGCAGCCGAATGAATTCTGAGGTGTTCAGAGACATACTGTCTGCTTAAATCCAGCTAAATGCAGTCAAATTGATTGGGCGGCGTTTCATGATACAGATGGACAATGACCCAAAATATACAACCAAAGCAACCCAGGAGTTTATTAAAGCAAAGAAGTGGAAAGTTCTTGAATGGCCAAGTCAGTCACCTGATCTTAACCCAATTGAGCATGCATTTCACTTGTTGAAGACTAAACTTCAGACAGAAAGGCCCACCAACAAACAGCAACTGAAAGCCGCTGCAGTGAAGGCCTGGCAGAGCATTAAAAAGGAGGAAACCCAGCATCTGGTGATGTCCATGAGTTCAAGACTTCAGGCTGTCATTGCCAGCAAAGGGTTTTCAACCAAGTATTAGAAATGAACATTTTATTTCCAGTTATTTAATTTGTCCAATTACTTTTGAGCCCCTGAAATGAAGGGATTGTGTTAAAAAAATGCTTTAGTTGCCTCACATTTTTATGCAATCGTTTTGTTCATCCCACTGAATTAAAACTGAATGTCTGCACTTCAACTGCATCTGAGTTGTTTCATTTAAAATTCATTGTGGTAATGTACAGAACCAAAATTAGAAAAAAGTTGTCTGTGTCCAAATATTTATGGACCTAACTGTATACAGCCACACTCAGACCTGGCCAATTTAAAGGTGTCAATAAGGTAAATTTGCATGTCTTTAGGAATGCAAGAGAAAAAAGATAAACACAAAATTAGCCTTTTTCTATTCTCAGCATGTAAGATTCTAATGGAATAAAAATATCTAATGTCAGTAGCAATTAGAGCATCCACTTCTGAAACTCTAGTCTTTATTAACACAACAAACCACTACTATGGCTACCTTTTTCTAATTTTCAGGCTGATATTATGTCTGATACTTCACTTTTCTAATAGGTGTTATCGCTCCTGCCAGGAGGGAAAAGCGTTACATCAGATTTACTAGCCACAAAAATATGCCATTTTAAATCTACTTCTGAAGTTCAAAGTATTTAAAAATCCTTAAAAGCACCACATGAATGACACACAAATTGATCATTAAGTAATGTTAGAAAAACAATTTGTTTTCTTTATCATATAAGTTATGATAAAGCCTTTTTTTAAATAAATATCTTTAGTCATCTTGCACATCTGCTCCAGTTTGGCAAATGGACAGGTTCCTGCAATACAGAATAAAAACTATGTAATATATACCAACATTTTTACCTTCATCTGTGAGGATTTTTAAAGGCTAAGAGCAGTTTAAATAAGACTGTGATGGACTGACTAGATCAAATTTCCATACACACCTATATATAAATTAAATATGTATTCATAAGTTTTCATTCTTTGATGTTTTTATACTTTTTGTAATGTACATGATATAATGTATTACCAGTTGCAGAGTTTCCCTCATGCATGTGTTTTTGCTCATCAGTTTGGTTCTACTAAGCACATTTTCAACAAATGCCGTAGACCAAGCAAATTACAAAAGATGCTACACGTAAGCTCACAAAGAAATCCTGGCCTTACCATACCAGTTATTGGATGGAAAACATCTCTGCTCTGTCACCTTGACAACCACAAACAACTCTCAGTGGACACATCTCTTATTAGTTAGACCCTTGTGAGATTCCATCTAATTAAATTAATCATACACAACGCTGGAAATACAAGACACTACGGGCAATTAAAAACAGCCTCTTTATTATTAGATTTATAATTATAATGCAAGAGATGACTTAGGGAAAATTAAATGGGACCATAATAACACCTATACTGTACCACTTCAAAAGCAGTGTTTAGTTTTTGACAATTTTAATAGACAGGATGATCCAAAAAATAAAAAGTAAAGCAAGTTATTTTTCCTGCTTAAATGAACAAAATAAAAACAAAAATAAAGTCATTTTAAGCAGCACACACTAATTTTCCAACCTACCTAATCCAATGCTGGGTTTTGGTGAATGGAGGCTTACCTGTCAGCATCATAGATGATGCAGCAACCACTCTCAGTCTGGACAGCGCACCTACCCGCCAGCTAAATGTAAGTATCATGAAAAAGCAGACTGTGGCGTAGTTACAACAGCCCTCTTATGTGGACCTTACAAAAGGTATTATTTGCTTTCACAAGTGTTGGTTGAAATGAAGAGGTGAAAGTAAAGATTACACTTAAAAACCAAATAGAATTACATCAAGAACATGCCAACTGTAAACAACTTTAATCTGTGGCAGCGTAGTAATGCTTCTTTTTATTATGAACAGCCATTCATTCTTTTTTAATATCCATCCACCTACTTCAAGATTACACTTAACAACTTTATAGAACGACATCAAAAACTAGAAAACTGTAAGTGACTTTAAGAATATCCATCCTTTCATTTTTAGTCTACTTAGGCACTTCAGGATCGTAGGGATTTTGAAAAATGTAGCCAATTAATATGTGCCTCATGTAAAATTACTCTTATGATTCGGTATGAGTGGCAGAATAACCATTGACTGGTTGGAATGAAAGCTTCATTCTATTATTGAGAGGTACAAGGATTAAAGCCTACGTCATTGCTTCATCTGCTGAGTAGCTTTAGGTTTGCTTTTATAACCAGTGCCAGTTAAAGGTTATTGATAATAGCATTTTTAGCAAAAGGAATTGATCAGGCACAAACCTCTGATGACATCTTTTTTAAGGACCTTTATTGTGGCTTTGCCATAAAATGATTAATTAAAATGGTAATAGCTACTTACAGACCTTCATTACATTCATTTTAATTTTTGTTACCATTTTAATATACAGTAATCCCTCCTCCATCGCGGGGGTTGCGTTCCAGAGGCACCCGCGAAATAAGAAAATCCGCGAAGTAGAAACCATATGTTTATATGGTTATTTTTATATTGTCATGCTTGGGTCACAGATTTGCGCAGAAACACAGGAGGTTGTAGAGAGACAGGAACGTTATTCAAACACTGCAAACAAACATTTGTCTCTTTTTCAAAAGTTTAAACTGTGCTCCATGACAAGACAGAGATGACAGTTCCGTCTCACAATTAAAAGAATGCAAACATATCTACCTCTTCAAAGGAGTGCGTGTCAGGAGCAGTGACTGTCACAGAGATAGCCCTATTGATTTGTTTGCATTTCTCTCTGTTTGGCTTTTAAGTATGCGAAGCACCGCGGCACAAAGCTGTTGAAGGCGGCAGTTCACACCCCCTCCGTCAGGAGCAGATAAAGATAGAGAGAGAGAGTTTGTTTTTCAAGCACAAATCAATACGTGCCCTTCGAGCTTTTAAGTATGCGAAGCGCTGTGCAGCATGTCGTTTCAAAAAGCAGCTGCACAAAAGATAGCAACTTGAAGATAATCTTTCAGCATTTTTAGACGAGCGTCCGTATCGTCTAGGTGTGCGAACAGCCCCCCTGCTCACACCCCCTACGTCAGGATCACAGAAAGTCAGCGCAAGAGAGAGAGAGAGAAAGTAAGCTGGGTAGCTTCTCAGCCATCTGCCAATAGCGTCCCTTGTATGAAATCAACTGGGCAAACCAACTGAGGAAGCATGTACCAGAAATTAAAAGACCCATTGTCCGCAGAAACCCGCGAAGCAGCGAAAAATCCGCGATATATATTTAAATATGCTTACATATAAAATCCGCGATGGAGTGAAGCCGCGAAAGGCGAAGCGCAATATAGCGAGGGATTACTGTATTTAAAAACGTATTAATTTTAAGCAAATCACATTTCAGTGCGTAATTTCTGAAACACAGGGTTTTTCTATTGCATATAATTTTGGAAGCACGTAACTTCGTTCCATTATGATACCACTTCAGGCATATACACAGACAGCATTCTAACCACAATGTCTTTGGCTTCCTCTTGCCCACATCCCCCCAACCCATGCTGGTGTAAGTCTCCACACAATTATGTTCTGCTTTTCATTCCTCAAGCCTAAATCACCTGCATCTGTTTCTCCTCTGCGCAACACCTATCACCTCCACACCAAGTCTTCTTCTTAACTCACTATTCATCTTCCTCTCACTCCATGACAGTGAACACATCCACCTTATCATCTGGTCTTCCTGGCTTTGCTTCACATTCTGCTTTCATCTGCCATGCGTCATTCTCATAGATCAATGGTAGACAGCTCCTAGAACTCCTTCCGTTCATTTCTTATCCTGACTATTGCTATTGTTTCTGCACACAAGTCTATACTCAACATGGCACCTAAATAGCAGCACTTTCCTTTCTTAAAACATATTGACATTGACTATATCTAAGTGTACACTTATTGCATTAGCAATCTGTACCCTTCATACATCTACTAACAAAGGTTATGTTTGGCACCTGCAGACACCTTTCACACCATTGCATCTTTTATTCACTAACTTTCCAACAACCCATGAACTGGACTAAGAACCACTGTATTGATTAATAATAAACAAAATGTAAATTTATTTTTATTATTTCACTCCACTATTTCAGGAAATATTCCACAAAATACTTGTCAATTAACTGAATTCAATAACAATTTCCAATACATTAAACTTACTAATTAGGCTTCTCTGTAAAAGTCTGCCATTAGCCACTCATGACGCATTTACTAGAAGTGACTAAGTGACCTGAGAAAACAGATTTATTATAAACATACTTGAAAAATATTTATAAATAAAAATGTAAAAATTGTTAGGAGTATCAGTACAGTAAGAATCCAATTTTGTATACTGGTACAAATTTTACATTTCAAATTTATTATGTAAATCATCATTCATTTTACATTCATTGTGGCACAGTGAGTTAGTTCTTCTGCTTCCCAGTTCTAGATGACTGGGTTTGAACTCCGGTCTCTAGTCACTGTGTGGCATTTACAATTTTCAAACTAATATAAGGATTCTTCTTTAAGTGCTCCAGTTTTTTCTCCCATATTCTAAAGACATTCGTACTGGCCCAGTGTAAGAGACTACAGTTCGCAGTGGCCTGATGTCTCCTAACCACTATCCAATGACAGAGTCCGGCTCCTGCTGTTCTGTATTGGACAGAATGGGTACAGTAAATGGATGGATGTTAAAGGTTTCCTTATTATATTCCTGGTATTTTATCTGGGCTATGTTTACAAACCATTTAGATTGGTTCAGCACTTTGCCACACTTAGTCTTTTATGACTTGTGCTGAGCAAAGCTAGAAGAAGAGTAATGACTGAAGAGCTGCATAATTCTTGACTGCCATCATCATAATTTGATAAATGCACTAAAAATGCCAAAATAGTGTAATTACAATGAAAAATGACTTGAAATCAAGATAAGCTTTGACTGCAGCTGCAGAGAAACTAGTGATTATCATAAAGGATGATTCCAGTATCGTTATAAAAGATTTGATACTATCAGCCTGGGCAGCAGTTCAGAAGAGAGGGTTCTAAATCTACAAGAAACCAACTTTACACAAAAGCATAATATTTACGCATTGTACACTGATTTAACACATGGGTCAATATGAATCATGTAATAAGAGGAAAAAAAGAAATGCAATCATGATAGACCTTTTTAAATACAACAAAACAAAACCTGTTCAGTTTATACAGTATACTGCATTAGCAGACCTCATGACTTCATTTAATTTCTTCCACAATGCCCAGACTTTCCTGTTATGTTTCATTATTGATTGAAAGTTTTTTTGATTATTTTAAGAAGCACCAATCATATGGGATGTATTGGTATGTTCACAATACTTTTTCCTTTAAAATCAAATAATATCAAAACGTAAGGCTTATGTTACTTTAATTGCTGCGGAACATATGTAGGTTGTAACCTAATAGATGTTCCCTGAAGAAGGCCCATTTGTAATATTCTGATATTTCCTTTTTTCAGTTTTTGCTAACCTAAACTTTAAATTTACACCTCTGGCAGTTTACTGCTTAGCTTTTCACCATTTTATGTCATTCATTGAATTTCAACTGAAGAAAAACTGAAAGAACTGAGGTGTTCTAAAACTTTTGACCAATGGTGAATACACAAATATGTAAAAAATATTTTATTTGAAGAAAACAACACTGCATACAATTAAGTTGAACTTACACAACAAATTACTTCATAGTCAAACTAGAAAAAAGAAAAAAAACATTCCCATGGGCGGAAACATTTTCAAGTAAGTTTGTTTTACACCAGATATGAAAAGTCCCTTAGTAAGCTTTGTAAATTAAAGTCTAATAAAGTTTGATCCAATGCAATGACCAGCCTGTTAATGAAGCCTGCACTTCATTATGAATAAACTGGTAGCATTTATTTTAGGTGGTCACTATAACCATTTTATTAATTATGTTATTAAAAATGATATATTGTTTTTTATTACAGTCAAAGTCCCTCAAATAAAGAAAGTTTGACTATCAAAGAACTGAGTACGAGTTTAGCTCATATCCAGATTTCTTTAGGAAGCAAAACACAAAATGCACTAACATTTTACAAATACATACAAGTGCAGAAAATAATGAATACTGTATATGGTAAAGCAAATTTCTCAATTAAAAAGTAGAAATCAATATCCATTTGTTCTTTTATTGAAAGTTAGTTAAATATTTGTGCACTATTTGTTTAATCAGAACTAAACTGACCAAATTCCTTACTGAAGATGCCTTCTGTTTAAACTGTTTGTGCAACACTGCTCTACTATAAAAATAGATAGAAGTCTAATAACATATGAAATTATCAATTTAAAAGATTTGCTAAAAACTGTTCTGGGATGAGCAGTGAAGTGACCCTCTAAAATAGATTCATTTTATAAACAGGTATTTCCTACGTTAAATAGAAAATTAAAACCACATACTGACTGCCTTGGTTAAACATACTTCTTTATTTGTATTTAAACCACATCCGAATGTTTATTTGTACAAGATTTATTTATTAATCAGGGTTGGCTCTCATGATAAAGACATATATCTGGCTCACCCTTGAAACTGAACTACTTAATAGCAAAATGTAAAAGAACTGGCCTCGTTCCAGGAGAGACTTATTGCACTGACCCCTCATTTGTTGGACATCAAAGCTATGAAACGAAAAAAATTATGAGCATTGAGCCACAAGGTAAAACTGATATATAACATTATACGAATTACTCCAGAATATACTGCTAGCCAAGGGATGTGTAAATATTAGATTGATAGTACAAATACTACACATTCAGCAATTCGCAAAGGATCCTCTTTATTCACAAAAGTTAATGAGGATTTTTTTAGATGACATGGTAACAAATCTTATTTAATAATTTGTGAATGAAGGGCACAGTGCAATAAAAAAATGAATATGGATGATTCCCTGGCATTGGAAACATTGATTGCAAAGTACAGTGTGTATCCTTGGGATGGGGATATGGTTATCCACAATCTAAGCTCCTAGTCTAAGTGCGCCTTTGAGGAAAAAATGAGGTTGAAACGATCTGGAAGGTGGTTTGAACTTGTACAACCTTCCCTCTAGCTATGGTGTACCACTGAAATGCTGAATTATGATGAATGGATCTGTACACCAGAGCAGGAGTGTTTGCTGTGGCTTATGTTTCTTTTCACCTATTACTGTGCCTCCAGTGTGCCATTGCCTGACAAGAGTAGTTATGCAGCCATCACCTGAGGCAGGGTTTCACCGAGTTAACCTCACTGTTTTAACAGGAACCTGGTTTTCTCTTACTACTTTTTTGGAATGGCTTTTTCATCTTTGCTGTGTATATGATTTTTTTCATATTTATGACCTTTCATTGTTGTCTTTACTCATCTCTCTTTACTACCAAGTTTTTTTTTTTTGACGTTTGCTTTATATTGTTGCCCATTTCATAATTCTGTCTATTGCTTCTCCTTATTTGTACCATTTTAATCATGTCTTCATTTCCTCCTGCAGTTCCAACCAGATTTTCAGAGAAATCTATATTTAGTGCCACTAACAGGCCACATACAGTATCCCTATGCTGACACAAGGGTCCGCAATTTCTGCCTAACAGTGAAAAGAACCGGGGCAGGCTGAGAAGGTGTTACTTCATCATCTTTTGAAAATATAGAGAAGGTAAAATAGAGTACTGTTGCAGAAATTTAAAACTGATCTCTTTTTTCCCAAAAAGTCATTATGCTCAAATATTATAGCATAAATATAAAAACAAACTTAATGTTTATTGTATTTTCTGAAATATACTTTAGCATATCATTATTAATGTTCAACATTTATCTAAAAAAAAATTGCATCTTGGTCCATAATTTTACTTCTGATTTTTAAATGTTTTTTTATATGAATCTGCTTGTACCACGGCAAATGGAAAAGCAATTTTACAGTCACTACAGTAGTTGACTGTAATGATATGAAATAGTACATAAAGGCCATCTTTGGAAGATCTAAGGAACAGGATGTATTGGCACATTCTGTCAAAGAACTTGTGGGTAATTAAAAAATAAAGGGTAAAGCTTATGTAAAAGTTATGCAAGTATATGAAAGTAAAAGCAGATAAGGAAGCACTAGGCTGAACTCAAAAAGTGCAAAGAAACACTCTTTGGGATTTGTAAAGCCAAAGGAAGGTTAAACAGAATTATGTAACACCTAAGAGACCCAAGTGCAATAAACTGAGCATCTGCAAAAAGAAAAAAGAAAAAACACGCCATCCTTGAGGAACATGGGCTTACAGTTTGATCAAAACACTAGCTTTTAAAACAGCACAGTGGCAGGCAGAATGAGGAGATGAAAGCAACTACAAAATAGAAAAATATTACCATATTTTTTGCACCATAAGACACACCTGACCATTAGATGCACCTAGGTTTAGAGGAGGAAAACAAGAAAAAAAATATTCTGAACCAAATGATGTACTAATATGTTTAATAAAATATAGCAGAATAATATTTCAACCATGTAAATTCAACAGCAGTATTAAGAAACATCATCACTGTTTAACAAATAAGGAGAGACTTTAAGGTTGAAGCACTCTTCTAGTTTTATGGAAACCCCAAGAACTCCTCATCGCCAGTGTCAGAATTTATGAAGCTCAGTTGCTCACAATCACTTTGCAGGAGCACGTACCTATCATCACGCAACATAACCTGTCCAAAGCCACCAGGGGACAAAGCACGTTTGGACCAATGCTCCCTGAAGTTATATTGCCAGTCTAGTCCCATCTATATTTGTAATGCCACAAAGCCCTTCATCTCGTGTTTTGTTGTGGGTTTCCAGTTTGAAAAACGAGAATGCGGTGCAAGCACAGCCCTCGATTCCAAAAAATTGCTCTGCATACCTGTTTGTCTCGTCTGACAGTAGCTGAAAGGCAGCTTCAGGAAAGAACAGCCTGAAGTAGTCCAGCGGCTGGTAATCTGTCGAGTCCAACAGCAAGCCATACTGTCTTGTGAAGTCCGGTAGCCAGTTTGGCTCCCACGGATCAATGTCTAGGTATTTCTCCCACACGAACCTTGCCATAGGTGCATCGGCTGCACGAATGTGCTCAGCTGGTGTCCCGATCAGCTGATGCCAGTTCCTCACTCTCTTCTTCGATCTCCTGATCACTCTCAACAAAATCAGATTCTGAAAAATCAGAGTCCGACTCAGTGATAATGCGCAAAACATCGTCTGCTGAGTATTTTGTTTTCTGCACTCGCTTTGCTCCCTCGTGAGATGTCGATGCCATCTTGCCTTTGTTTACATTTCGCAACTCACGCACACGCAAGGATTAGATGCCGAGTCAATGAGTCTAACATTCCTCCAAGCACAGAGGGAATGCCTGTAACGTAACAGTGAGTTTTGTCGCCCTCTACCCCTGGATGTCTACTTTTGTCAGGTAATACACATCATGGTCTGTGACGCAATATTCGCTCCATAAGATGCACAGACATTTCCAACCTTCTGTTGGGGAAAAAAAAGTGCATCTTATGATGTGAAAAATACGGTAATTTTTTTTTTTACAAAAATAAACAATTTTCCAAACATCTTTAATATCTGTTTAATTTTATAGATTAAAAGTTAGAAAAAAATAAATAGAAATACAATGAAATGATACAAATAGAAACAACATTAACACCTTGTGCCCTAAGGGTTTTTGTACATTATTAGGCCTAAAGTAAACACACAAAAGTAAATGGATAATTTTCTGCTTATGTAATAAAGGAGCTTTAAATGACTAAAGCATAGAGAGGATAACACTTCAAAATTGTTAAAAGAAAGACTTGTATGAATAAAATCCTTTGTTTCTGATGCACAACCTTGGAATCAAGTTTCTTTTGTGCCCCAATATGTCAGCTATCATTGTACCAAGTTTAGATGTCATATCCCATAGTATCGCAAATTTATATGGTTGGGCACAAGGTTTCCCCCTTTTTGGAAACATTTAGTCTCTTGCACCTAAACAATCTTTCAAAACAAGTATTGCCGTTGCAGGTATATTTTTTAAAAGGAAAAAATATACATATAAACATACTCACACATACAGTATATACAGTATATATATATATATATATATATATATATATATATATACACACACACACACACTTTATATATCACTCTAAAGCAACAAGCAAACAATTTGTAAATATGTACGATTAATCATGTACTCATCCAAACCTTTACTTTCAAAATATTTTTCATTCCTGTCCTTAAAACAATTTCTGTTTACCACTAAACACAGACAAACTTTATATTTTTGTACAATAGATTGGGTTTTTTGCTGCAATTCACACAGCTTCTCCCGACTTCTATTGAAGTTGCCCCAAAAAGGCTTAGTGTGATTTTATTTTTTTTATGTGTATTTTCTTGTTATTGTTGCTTTCTTCTTGCATTTCACATCTGGAATAAACAAACTACATAAATACATTTTATTTTAGTTTCCACCAGTTCTAGGGGCAATGTTTTTCTTGACAGCTCTGAACACAGGGAACACACATATACCTAAACTATTCACACACGGACCCATTAACCTAAAAAGTACATTTTTGGCATGCAAGTTGAAAACTGGCATACTTTAAACAGTGGAGTGGAACAGTGAAGGGACATTTTGTTGGGGGGGGGGGGTTCCTCATGTAAAAAAACAAGCAGTAGCATGGTGTGATTCAGTGACGTTCGATCAAAGTGTGGTTCCCCATGAAAGTTCGCATAGCCAGTGACATTCAATTAAAACTGGGGTGGAATGGAGTGGGGTGTTTGGTTGGTGGTTCCTTACATGAACCTTTGCTTGAGTGAGTAAAGCAAAACGATACTTCACCAATGCAGTGAGAAGTTGATACTAGAGGAGCATAGCCCAGAATACTAACAAAGGGAAAACATGCTTCAGACAGCATCTGGATATGGTAATTGAACCCATGAGGCTTGAACTATAAAATTGCATGCCACAACACTTCAAAGTTATTCTAAGTAGTACAATACATTGTCATACACATGCGCATGGGAGGCAACTGAAGAACGCAAAAAGGGATAATTCCATACCAGACCAGGGGGTGGCAGAGTGCACTGATTCTTCCTCTTTTGCAACTCCAGACCAACCACGGGAAATCCCGCCTGGACTTAATGAAGGCACTTACAGTTCCGGGCCCAATTACATCACTTCTGGTTCCTACCAGAATAACATCATTTCCCCTGTCAGACTTTAAAACCACCATGTTTCTCTGTTTGAACTGTTCATTTGTTGAACATAACTTATCATGTCTGGCAGCTTATTTCAAGTATATGGGCAGCTGCCCCCAAACCTTTTCCTCTGTTGTATGAACCCTTTCTCAACATCAAGCATAGCACTGAGTCCTTCAGCAAATACAAAATTCTCAATAGAGTCCAAACTGTGGACTCAGGGTCTTCATATTCCATAACACTAGCATTCTGTAACTTTTCTAGGACTTCAACAGTATGTTTTCTTTCTTTCTTTTTTCTTTTTAAAAAGGTATTTCCCCAGTACAAATTTCAAGTCTTTATTGCACATCAACCAAACAATCTACAAGCAGTCTCACAGAAGCTTGTGTGTAAAGATGCAAGACGAGTTGTCACATATACAATTTATTTCCTGCCTTTTACACACAGCTGTGACATGCAGTATAAATTACCAATCATAGGAAAATTCAGAAACACAGCTATCTGACAGTAGTGAGTCTTTGATGGTATGTGGCTCGACCTAAGTTGGATCTTTGATAAAATCAGATTCACTCAGCTTTGATGCGGTCCTTGGCTTAGGCACATACATATGCAAATCACATATTTTATAACAAGGAAACTTATGATTTATTTGAAAGAAGACACCCTTTGGTATATAAAATATCATTTTTACTTTGATTGACTTGTGGGTCTAATGACCCTCCATGCATAAGTAGTTAACAGCTAAAGTCCCTACAAACTAAAAAAACACCACAGCAAAAAATTGGTCCCAGGATCCTTAGACCAGGATTTAATTTTACAGTGCAGAATGAGGATTCAATAATGGATAAATGATTGCAACTCTGAATAATATATACTGTATAATGGAGATGGAGAAGACCTATTCATAAATATTTGGCAAACACTTTGTAAATGTGAGCCTCTCAGCGACTAGAGAAGCTATATAGTATTTTTGAGATTTCTCAGTGACTAATGAAAATGAACATCTTGAAGCAACCTCTACTTTATTTACTTAGCAGGCACTTTTATTCAGGATCTCACAAGTGTCTCCATAGCATCAGGGATGAGAACTTAATTTGTGCTGTTACAGGAAGCCAATGTAATGGTTTGAAAAGAGGAATGATATGTGCAAGTCTTGGCTGACTGAACACCAGATGCACTGCTGCATTTTGTATAATCTGCAACAGCTTGGTGACACATGATGGTAACTACTGCCAGCAGAAAGTTGCATTAGTTGAGACATGACAAGACCAAAGACCATCAGTCGTGCTGCATACTCTGTCAGATATGGTCTGTTCTTATGGATATTGTATAGAGTGAATCTACAAGACCAAGAGACAACAGCAACATGGTCCCTGAAGGACAACCTTGACACCCCAAGGTTGTGCAGAGACTTGGTGGGTGTTAGTGATAATGAGCACAGAGATATTGTAATGACTAGATGAACAAGTAAATAATAATAATAATAATTCATTACATTTATATAGCGCTTTTTCTCAGTACTCAAAGTGCTAAAAGTAGCTCTGTCTTTGGTTTTCCTTCTTCCAGGTTGCAATATCAGTGAGACATTCAGAGATTCTAGCTTTTATAGTGTTGTCCTCTGGCGGGAAAAACAGGTATAGCTGCATATCACTGATAAGAAAACTAGAAGTTGCTAACAACTTTGCAGCTTTCAAGCCAATGGTTATATTGGATGGAAAAAAGAAAACAATAACGGTAATTTTTATTTACATTATGCAAGTTATTATCTGAAGCAAGCTGATAGAAGCATCTCAGACAAGTTCTGTTAGTACAAAGAATGCTACTTTATATTTTTATTTCTTCCCAGTTTTGATATTTCACTACAATTCTTACAAACCAAGTGTAATCGGTTTGTCCCGTTCAAGAGTCACAAGCATGTAAGATCGGATGGCCATTTTCAACTTTTAAATGAAACCTTTACACAATTAAACTTTGGTAAAAAAAAACGCTTTAAGGAAGTTTTAGCTAAATATTAGCAATAGAAACGGTTTGGCATACGGTAGGTTGTAGATCTGTAGTGTTGCTTTAGCAAATTAGCCATCTTTTCTCTTTTTCCTCCAGATTGCAGCAATATTAAAGAAATTATCTCCCTTTATTGTCTATCAGCAATATATTTACAAAATTTGCTGCTGCTTATGGATTTACATCTTATCGTCATAAAATATAAAAATATAACTGAATAATGGCAGGAATTTTAACCTCCTCTTAAACTGATCTCAGCTACTTGTGTGGGCCACTATGTACTAACCAGTAGTAGTGAAGAGTGCAGTCATCGTAAAACCTGTAGAAAACAGAAGGATGTGAGCAAGTTCAGAAGAGAGAAGGCACAAAATACTGCTTGTATATTATAAAGTGTATATGCGCATTCACTAGGGAGAAGACATATCACTTGGTATTAAGTCGTCTGCCATCCTTTACAAAAAGTTGTGGCATCTCATAGCTTTCATCACCATTATGTTTTTTTGATAATTTGGATTGTTACAGGGCGGCACGGTGGCGCAGTGGGTAGCGCTGCTGCCTCGCAGTTGGGAGATCTGGGGACCTGGGTTCGATTCCTGGGTCCTCCCTGCGTGGAGTTTGCATGTTCTCCCCGTGTCTGCGTGGGTTTCCTCCCACAGTCCAAAGACATGCAGGTTAGGTGGATTGGCGATTCTAAATTGGCCCTAGTGTGTGCTTGGTGTGTGGGTGTGTTTGTGTGTGTCCTGCGGTGGGTTGGCACCCTGCCCAGGATTGTTTCCTGCCTTGTGCCCTGTGTTGGCTGGGATTGGCTCCAGCAGACCCCCGTGACCCTGTGTTCAGATTCAGCGGGTTGGAAAATGGATGGATGGATGGATTGTTACAATATTTATTTAATTTTTCAAATTTTCTTTATTTCTAGAGTAATTTGATTTTTAAAAATTTGGCTAGAGATGTTAAGGTCTACATAGTGCTAAATTTACTGCATATACATGATTATAAAGGATTGGGAATAATGTTTTTGAATAATCTTTTGAACTGCAAATTAACGAATGATGTGTAATTTAATCTCATTGTTAATCTGCAACTTCCTTTATTCATTTATAATAATGACAAATATTACAGCTTAGGTGAATTCTCATGGCAACATAACAATGACAAGCATGTAGATTACACCAGCCTTTACATTTACATCCTTACATTAACTATTTTTTAGCAACAGACCTACCAGATTTATGCAGTTTCAATGTGCTTAACTATATTTATGCAGAAAAGAAAATAGGGCCATTAGTCAGTTTGTTCCAAATCTCACACTTTTGCATAAGCTATGAGCCCAGACACCAGAAGAATATTCTTAAGATCATGGTTTGAAGAACAAATTATAAAGACAAAAAAGTAAACTGAAAAAACGATTTATTCTTCATTTCAAGCATAGTGTCACAAGGACATACCCCCAAACAATGTCTGAGACAGAAAATATGAAGCAGTTAAGCATAAATCAAGGCATCTTGAAGTAATGATCTTTTCGGAAATAACGCTCTTCTTCAACAGAAATAATACTTAGGAAAAACCAAGGGGAAAAAATATATTCTTTTATGATTTAAGGATAGCTCACTAAAAGAATGGATTTACAAACAAACTGCCCAGTAAGATTATACCTACAGTGTACCCACGATTAACTTTAACACACTTACAGCAAGGTACAGTGAGAATGAAGTAAAATTCCATTACAGTGTGCCATACAAGGCTGAAAGGTTCTTAAATATTGCTTCTCTACTACAGTAGTGGGATTTTGTGATGTATATGTCACTCTGAAGCTGAAACAACAGACTCTGAAAAATCAATATGACAACTCTGAAATTGATTCATGTTCACTAGGGGTTTGCTCATTAGCAGCACATTTCCTAGCGGTAGATTGAGAAGAGGATACCAGACTGAAATGACAGTAAATAAAGCTAATCTGCAAGTAAAAAGAGTTGACATCTACAGCACTGTTTATCATCTGTTAGGATGGGCATGTTTACTATGGAAACAATTTGAGAGAGAGGGTACTGATCAGAGGCATTTCCTCAATTGTAGATGACTAGCTAGAACTCATAACAAGCAGCAGTCAAGCAAACACCTAAACAGTAGGACATGAAGGTTTGAATAGTGCCAAAGAGGTATGTTAAAGCCAGGACAGGAGATTTTCTAAATGGCTATTAAATGGAATGTAGAGTGAAAGCATAGTAATTATTTCATTCATTCATAAGTGAATACAAAGTATAGCTTACAGAGAACAGCTAGAAAGACATTAAAATAATGCATGTACTTTCTCTTACTGGAACTGAAAATATGATTCCACTGAAGCTGATGTGAATATCATTCAAAATTAGAGTACTATTTAAAAAATGTATTGTATGGGATATTGCTTAGTTATGAAATTTAGCTGCTTTCACTGCTGCGGCTGCACAGATTGTCTCTCTCTATATAAAAGGAAATCCTGGAATGGAAAGCAAATGCAAGGCTACGATACGTGATAATCTCGAAAGACATTTAAAAGACCCGCGAGACCAAGGAGACTTGCCACGGTGCGTCTCGCGGGGACCGTAAACATGAGACTTGGTGCCAAGAGATTGTCCCAGGGCCATAGCAAAAAGGACAGCGTCTGTACAGGCTTTAAAAAGATCGAAGGGTAGCGCGACAGCAGCTACCCCAAACGAACGCGAGCAGCGTTATACATCCTGCAAGAAAGAATTCAAACACGCCCGGGGCCAGAAATAAAAGACAGGTATTGCTTTTACAAAGTCACATGAGGCCAGGCAGCGAGCCATCATTTAAAACACGTCAACAGACCTCTAATCTAGCAGTTGTTGGATTGCTTTTGGCAGGCAAGCATCATGTGCTCGGAGCTCTTAAAACAACGACATGCGACAGGCAGAAGAGGCAGCTAGCAAGCAGCAAAAAGACAGCAAATGATCCAAAGGCATATGCTTAGCGTACGTTCAGCCGCAACACCCTTCACAACACGAGCAGTATTATACGTCTGGGAAGAAAGAGATGTAAACACGTGCAGGGCAGGAAATAAAGAAACAAGTATTGTTTTTACAAAAGGTTTTAAAGTAAAAGTGAAAATAATGCATATGTAACAATTCACAAGAAAATAACAACCTCTTTAAATTGTAGATTGCCTGCCTAAGGTAAAGTCATCCCTGATGAATGGGGACGTGGGAATGAGGGGTTCTTTCATTGGATTAGCGCTATTTCAGATGTTGAATGGCAAAATGGGGGAGGCAGCTTGATGAATGAGGTCTCCAGGTCTTAAAACAAATCCAAATCATATTATGTGATATCATCTAATGTGAAATTCTACTCCGTACTTCTAGAATGTTTATTTTTATAATGTATTGAGGATTTATTCTGTTCTATGTATTGTACTGTATGACTCAGAATCAAAAGACAATGAGTAAAATGACAAACTAGAACTTCATAAAGACGTTTACAAACGTTGACGCTAAACACATGCAGAGCAGGTTAGAGACTACGAAACCAGTGAAATTAGAAAGCTCAAAAAAAAAACAAAAAAAAAAACCCGGCACTATACACATGTGGAGAAAGTTAAAGGGTATGAAAGTAGGAAAATTAGAAAATATAAAAAAAGAAAGTAAAGATCGCAGTGGCGCAAACAAACAAACTGCCTCATTTAACTATGCACCAGTCTAACTTTGGTTTTGCACAATAATTACTACACTATTGCACCTTAACACTTAATTGTACTTTATTCACATAATTTTACTTATTTATTATGTTCTACTATACTGTTATCTTTCGATCTATGACTTTTTGTTAATCTAACTGATATTCTTCTAACTTTGCACAGTTTTTGATAAGCGGATCAGGATGCATTTCACTGTGTGTTGTCCTGTATAACTACGCATGTCACAAATAAAGAATCTTGAGAATTTAAAAAACGGAGTTTACCACACATGCATTTATTTATTGGTTGCTTTGTTAATATATATATATATATATATTTATCTGTCTGCTTATTTAAAAACATAAATTTATCCCAGGAGTCAAAAACGTTCTGTCTAGCCCTTTTACAAAAACCTAGACAAAAGCTGGGGTATCACCTTGGTAAACCCATGTACTTTTGGAACTCTGAGAGGAAAATAGCACGACTTTACAGACAGGAGTCCAATGCAGAACTCTACTTACTTTGTTACTTTGTAAAAAAAAATAAATATTAAATGCAGATGATGTAGATCGTTTTGTCTGTGCTGAAATTCCAAACAGAGAAACCTATTCTGACCTCATTAAAAAGATTCAGCATATTGGGACCCGCAAGATTACAAATATTGTTTTTACAGAAGTTCTGAAATAAAAGTGAAACTAATGAAATAGCAACAATTCAAAGAAAAAAAAATCTTAAAAGTGTGTATCCGGAAAAACAAACACGGGGGTTGGCGAGCGAAGCGAGCAGGGGGCGAAGCCCCCTAGTAAGAATGTAAAAAAGACATCCAAATATTTAACGATTCTGACTCATCCATCCCATGACCTTAGAAAAGTTCACAGTTTGATAATTATTTTATATTTCTTAAATCACATAATAAAGTTTCATAAAAAGATGAATGCAAAACTGCAACTCCTTCATTGGTGAAACATTTATCAACATAAACTTTTTGGCAATTACTGAAGAACACTATTTTGAATAACTTCATTGTGGTTCAGCAATTCCAGTATAACTTTCACCTTTTCCTTCAGGATATTGAAATCCAAATGTCAGGATATTATCGGAATAGAGCAGGTTGCCCTAAACAACTTTTACTTTGTTAAATCATTTTGGGTCTGTGCTGAATAAAAAGCACCATCATAATATAAAACACCAACCTCTGTTGCCCTGCATTGAGTTTATGCCATGGGTATTTTTTGCAATTTGATCAAAAAGTTCAAGTTTTTGTCTTAACTACTAACTTAATGTTTGGCTATATTTTATAGTTCATATTTCTAAAAAAGACTTTGATGATTGTATTTTAATTGGGAATAATTTGTAATCCTGCATTGTACACTGGCCAAAAATGTACAACTACATTGTAGGTATTTTGTAACCAGAAGCTGGACAGCCAACCAACTGGACAATCAATAAGGTAGGTGGGCATTGAAAGGTAGAAAACAAGGACCACCCTGGCACTCAGCAGCATCCACAGAAAAATCTGTTTAGCTGCTTCCTTGCAAAACCCAAAATATTCCTCTGGATGGGCATAATGCTGTCTCCTTATCCAAAAGTTGTCAAAATGATCCCACACGGGTTATCACCCTGCCAACTGTTGATTATTGAAGCCATTGTAGCAATTTTTACATGTCCAGCATCTAAGACACTCCTCTAAATTTAGACAGATTTTACCTGACAGTATTCATTTTTCAGTTGCAGTATGCAGCCTGTTACCTTCCTCTCACTGAGCTTTATGATGACAGACTCAGATGCCAATGAAGTGATGGATTTTAGCATCATTAAATAAAGGGAAGTCTTATTAAATGACAAAACGGGCAATTATAATTATTTTCTGATGGGCATGGAAATAAATACAAAAAGAGGACCAACAATTGTGGCGTATCTCTCTAAAAGTAAGGGTGTGCACTTCGGCCTTATTTCCATTTTTTTATTAATAAAAATGTTATATATATTGTGGCAGACAGCCAGGATCTCTATATTCAGGGAGAGCAGCCCTGGACGGTGCAATACCTCCACCTGGATGCTACATGGCCGCCCCCCTGGGTTGGAGTCAATGTTCCCTCTAAGCTGAGCGCGTGAGCAATCGCTCACACGAATTCAGAGCGTCACTCATACTTCCCGCATGATCGCTCATTCCGACGGCATCGCTCGTACTTATCGCACGATCACTCACTCCGACCGTCGGAGTTGGTGCTCATAAATTTTTGGCTTAAACAAAATGTCGCTCATAAACAATGTTTTTTGCTCACTATATGCTACTCCTTAGAGGGAACATTGGTTGGAGTGGTGCCTCAGTTTCCCGCAGGGCTCCATGCGAATTGGAGCTGGGTGCAGCCCTATTGGGTTCTGCAGGCACCGGCAGGGGGTGCTGCAGCTGGGACACCTGAGCCTGTATGGGCAGAGTATTTGCCACACCCGGAAGTGCAACTGGAACTCGGCGATCAACCTCCTGGAGCTCTTCCGGGCGGACTATAAAAGGGTCCAGCAACCACCACTCAATTGCCAGAGTCGGGAGGAGGAGGAATAATATACATATATAAATAAATACATACAGTGCATCCGGAAAGTATTCACAGCGCATCACTTTTTCCACATTTTGTTATGTTACAGCCTTAATCCAAAATGGATTAAATTCATTTTTTTCCTCAGAATTCTACACACAACACCTCATAATGACAATGTGAAAAAAGTTTACTTGAGGTTTTTGCAGATTTATTAAAAATAAAAAAACTGAGAAATCCCATGTACATAATAATTCACAGCCTTTGCTCAATACTTTGTCGATGCACCTTTGGCAGCAATTACAGCCTCAAGTCTTTTTGAATATGATGCCACAAGCTTGGCACACCTATCCTTGGCCAGTATCGCCCATTCCTCTTTGCAGCACCTCTCAAGCTCCACCAGGTTGGATGGGAAGCGTCGGTGCACAGCCATTTTAAGATCTCTCCAGACATGTTCAATCGAATTCAAGTCTGAGCTCTGGCTGGGCCACTCAAGGACATTCACAGAGTTGTCCTGAAGCCACTCCTTTGATATCTTGGCTGTGTGCTTAGGGTCGTTGTCCTGCTGAAAGATAAACCGTCGCCCCAGTCTGAGGTCAAGAGTGCTCTGGAGCAGGTTTTCATCCAGGATGTCTCTGTACATTGCTGCAGTCATCTTTCCCTTTATCCTGACTAGTCTCCCAGTCCCTGCCACTGAAAAACATCCCCACAGCATGATGCTGCCACCACCATGCTTCACTGTAGGGATGGTATTGGCCTGGTGATGAGCGGTGCCTGGTTTCCTCCAAACATGACACCTGGCATTCACACCAAAGAGTTCAATCTTTGTCTCATCAGACCAGAGAATTTTCTTTCTCATGGTCTGAGAGTCCTTCAGGTGCCTTTTGGCAAACTCCAGGCGGGCTGCCATGTGCCTTTTACTAAGGAGTGGCTTCTGTCTGGCCGCTCTACCATACAGGCCTGATTGGTGGATTGCTGCAGAGCTGGTTGTCCTTCTGGAAGGTTCTCCTCTATCCACAGAGGACCTCTGGAGCTCTGACAGAGTGACCATCGGGTTCTTGGTCACCTCCCTGACTAAGGCCCTTCTCCCCCGATCGCTCAGTTTAGATGGCCGGCCAGCTCTAGGAAGAGTCCTGGTGGTTTCGAACTTCTTCCACTTACGGATGATGGAGGCCACTGTGCTCATTGGGACCTTCAAAGCAGCAGAAATTTTTCTGTAACCTGCCCCAGATTTGTGCCTCGAGACAATCCTGTCTCGGAGGTCTACAGACAATTCCTTTGACTTCATGCTTGGTTTGTGCTCTGACATGAACTGTCAACTGTGGGACCTTATATAGACAGGTGTGTGCCTTTCCAAATCATGTCCAATCAACTGAATTTACCACAGGTGGACTCCAATGAAGCTGCAGAAACATCTCAAGGATGATCAGGGGAAACAGGATGCACCTGAGCTCAATTTTGAGCTTCATGGCAAAGGCTGTGAATACTTATGTACATGTGCTTTCTCAATTTTTTTATTTTTAATAAATCTGCGAAAACCTCAAGTAAACCTTTTTCACGTTGTCATTATGGGGTGTTGTGTGTAGAATTCTGAGGAAAAAAATGAATTTAATCCATTTTGGAATAAGGCTGTAACATAACAAAATGTGGAAAAAGTGATGCGCTGTGAATACTTTCCGGATGCACTGTATGTATTTATTTATATATATATATTATTCCTCCTCCTCCCGACTCTGGCTATTGAGTGGTGGTTGCTGGACCCTTTTATAGTCCGCCCGGAAGAGCTCCAGAGCTACTTTCCGGATACACTGTGTATATATATATATATATATATATATATATATATAAATACACATATATATACATACATACATACATATACATATATATATATATATATATATATATATATATATATATACACACACACACACACATACACACACACATGCACACACACACAGACACTAGACACTCCGGTAGTCTGCTATATGGTAATATCATAATAATAGTTTGATAATGTAAAAACATACTTCATAATAATCATTACATTAGAGAAACAATTACATGTTTATCTGTTTGTTAAAAATAATAACTGCAGCAGATGTGCTGGCAAGCCCCCATTAGTTTAATACAAAATTATTTTGCAGTAGAATATCCCTTCTGGGATGGAGATTATTCTTTGCTAGGTATGAGACATCTGGCTTTGGCCATGCTCCATGATGGAAGAAAGTTTTTAGCATGTGGAATTCAAGTATCATCAGAGCACATCTCAATTTCAGATAAGAAAGAAACCAAGTTTGAAAAGTATTTCTCATTACCCAAAGTTTACTGTTTAATGATAGCTGAATTTTGTAATGCTTGATGTGCATTAAACTGTGCTTTCAGTAATTTTGCTGAAGAAAACCCATATAGGACTTTAATGTATGCTTACCATTTTCTACTCATCAGATAGCCTTCAGTACTTTTACAATGACTGAACTGTCAGCAGGAGAGCTGTAACAACAAGCTCCTCGCTCTATTAACTCATTACCACAGTGATCAGTCCTTCTTTTTCTAAGAATTAGAATTTAGGAGATGTGTTCAGCTTGCATACTCCAAAACTTAGTGAGTGATTAGAATAGTAATAATAAGTAGTCAGCCATTGTTGCTGACTACAGCTAATGGATGTTAAAAACTCTTCTTAACTGAAATATACATACTTTAAATAATTACTTCAAAATGCACTAAGCAATTTGCTGGACTTATAATTTTGGAAAAACACACTTACCTAAAAATATTTATATTTAAGTATTTCATGGTATTCTAACTGAGGCTGTTATTGGCTTACCTACACAATAAGAACATGAATAGCCCATAAGTTTTCCTACCTTAAAAAATACAATTTAGGTTATGAACAGTACTCACTTGATCAACCAGTCATACTGCTCCTTTATGTCTGAGCACCCAAAGTCAGTGGTCCAGGCATGGCCTATAGTAAATTTATGGAACTTCAGCATATCCATGACCCCAACTTGAGCAACAGCACAGCCAAATAAGTCAGGTCGCTGGTTCACACATGCAGCTAAAAAGAGGGAGAAGAAACATCCGGTAAAACTACAACAAATAGTATAAGCTGGTAGCTACCGTTTACAGCTCTCATTATGGTTTTCACAGATACCTGGTATTGGGTTATTGAGTCTCATGGACATCAGTATTAAGATGCTTGACTTTTCTCTTCAAAGAATTGTAACAGAAGTATTTGCAATTCAGCGAGTATAGTCAATGTTTACATTCTAATAATGCTGGTACAAAGGCCGCTGAATACTGTTTGTGCTTCCACAAGCACCATAAAATCAAAATAATGTTTTGATGATTCAGAACTTAAATATACCTATTATCAGTCACATTTAATTAATTTTAGTAATAGAGAGGATAAATCCTATCCTAGCATCACTGGGATGTTGATGGAGACTAGCTCTGGGTGAGAGGCCGCTCCATCGTAGGGTACACCCATTCATACACCATTAATTAAAGTTACAGGAAAGTCCAAGTCAACACAGACATAGGGAGAAATTGCAAATTTATCAATGACAGCACTGTACCTGAAATATGAACCAAAGAATCTGGAACGATGAAGTGGATATCATAACATATTACATATTCTTATCTAAAACTTTATATACTGTATATATACATACATACACATACACACACACACATATTATATATATATATATATATATACACACACACACACACACACACACACACACACACACACACAGTTAGGTCCATAAATATTTGGACAGAGACAACTTTTTTCTAATTTTGGTTCTGTACATTACCACAATGAATTTTAAATGAAACAACTCAGATGCAGTTGAAGTGCAGACTTTCAGCTTTAATTCAGTGGGGTGAACAAAACGATTGCATAAAAATGTGAGGCAACTAAAGCATTTTTTAAACACAATCCCTTCATTTCAGGGGCTCAAAAGTAATTGGACAAATTAAATAACTTGAAATAAAATGTTCATTTCTAATACTTGGTTGAAAAACCTTTGCTGGCAATGACAGCCTGAAGTCTTGAACTCATGGACATCACCAGATGCTGGGTTTCCTCCTTTTTAATGCTCTGCCAGGCCTTTACTGCAGCGGCTTTCAGTTGCTGTTTGTTTGTGGGCCTTTCTGTCCGAAGTTTAGTCTTCAACAAGTAAAATGCATGCTCAATTGGGTTAAGATCAGGTGACTGGACTTGGCCATTCAAGAATTTTCGACTTCTTTGCTTTAATAAACTCCTGGGTTGCTTTGGATGTACAATATGTTTTGGGTCATTGTCCATCTGTATCATGAAACGCAGCCCGCCCAATCAATTTGACTGCATTTAGCTGGATTTGAGCAGACAGTATGTCTCTGAACACCTCAGAATTCATTCGGCTGCTTCTATCCTGTGTCACATCATCAATAAACACTAGTGTCCCAGTGCCACTGGCAGCCATGCACGCCCAAGCCATCACACTGCCTCCACCGTGTTTTACAGATGATGTGGTATGCTTTGGATAATGAGCTGTTCCATGCCTTCTCCATACTGTTTTCTTGCCATCATTCTGGTAGAGGTTGATCTTGGTTTCATCTGTCCAAAGAATGTTTTTCCAGAACTGTGCTGGCTTTTTTTAGATGTTCTTTAGCAAAGTCCAATCTAGCCTTTCTATTCTTGAGGCTTATGAGTGGCTTGCACCTTGCAGTGCACCCTCTGTATTTAATATCATGCAGTCTTCTCTTTATGGTAGACTTGGATATCGATACGCCTACCCCCTGGAGAGTGTTGTTCACTTGCTTGGCTGTTGTGAAGGGGTTTCTCTTCACCATGGAAATGATTCTGCGATCATCCACCACTGTTGTCTTCCGTGGACGTCCAGGTCTTTTTGCGTTGCTGAGTTCACCAGTGCTTGCTTTCTTTCTCAGGATGTACCAAACTGTAGATTCTGCCACTCGTAATCCATCCATCTATTTTCCAACCCGCTGAATCTGAACACAGGGTCACAGGGGTCTGCTGGAGCTAATCCAAGCCAACACAGGGCACAAGGCAGGAACCAATCCCGGGCAGGGTGCCAACCCACCGCAGGCCACTCATAATATTGTAGCAATTTCTCGGATGGGTTTTTTCTGTTTTCGCAGCTTAAGGATGGCTTCTTTCACCTGCATGGAGAACTCCTTTGACCGCATGTTGTCTGTTCACAGCAAAATCTTCCACATGCAAGCATCACACCTCAAATCAACTCCAGGGGGGTATTTTCCGTACGTCGCTTAAATCAGCCGAGATCAGGTGCATCATCTTGGATGAGTTAATGCTGGTAACACTCATCTGGGATAGGTCGGTTTTTCAAACGCAGCCGTGTATTAGATTAGTCGAGCTGGATTTAATCATCCAAGATGAATGCGCGCGCCCACGCTGATTGAAAAGCCCATATATATTGAGTCTAGAAAACATGATTAGCAAGTCTTTGATAGGCTGTAACAAAATGACGAAAGAACGGGCACATTTTTTTTTCACACACGCGGCGCAATACCTTTTATTCAAAGGACATGAAGAATTTCAAGATTTAATATGCACAAGGGGTAACACTGCAAAAGCAGCCCAGACCAGAAAAGACGGCTGGCATAAAGTGGCCAACAAATTAAACGCTAAGTAGTGTGCACTGTACTTACTGAATGCAGCGTTTCATTTCCTATGTGTCAGATTAATTATTATTTAATATGTCATAATTCCAGATCAAACGTGAGAACATGGGAACAGATTAAAGTGAAGTACAAGAATATACTTCAAACTGGTAAATATTGGTATATAACTATTTAAAGAATTGTTGACATAAATAATCATATATAATATAAAAAACATTAATGCAATCGTTTTGTTCACCCCACTGAATTAAAGCTGAAAGTCTGCACTTCAACTGCATCTGAGTTGTTTCATTTAAAATTCATTGTGGTAATATACAGAACCAAAATTAGAAAAAAGTTGTCTCTGTCCAAATATTTATGGACCTAACTGTACATATATATGCACACACATATTATATAACTAATACAGTGTGTATATAGCTAATGTGTATACATATGTGTGTGTATATATACAGTATATGTCATGACTGTCTGTTCATTTGACAATGACACTGTCCATCCATTAATCCATCTCTGACACTCTTTCCTCCTGTGTGCACACTAGTGGGAGAGCAGCCCAATTTGGGAAAGGCAGACCTGGGGGCATGAGGGGCAGAGAAAGTGCCCTCCAAGTTCAGGTGGTGTCAGCAGAGATGTCCTTCTGCTTTCTCTTCCTGTTGTTGATAGGTCCGTTATTGTTTGAAAAGACAGATTCCTTTGATGATGGTTCATCTCAAAAGTGCACAATTCACAACAAATGTCTCAAGATGCCTTTTTGGAATGGAGTTCTACAGAGAACATTTCAAGCAGTCCTTCCAGTGATTCCCCAGGCTACCCCGAGGATGGGATCCTTTGGTGAGTTCACCATATAAGACATTCCAGGGAAGCCAGATTTGCTTGTAGTATATACAGTATATCTGTATAATGTATTTAGTTAGACAGATAATCACTCCTTCATTTTCCACTGCAGACAGAACTGGGTCGTGCGGGCAACAGTCTTAGCAGTGAGGCCAAACGTCCCTTTCCCCAGCCACACTTGCCAACTCATTCTGTGGGATCCTAGGGTGTTCCAGGTTATCTGTGTGTTATAATCATCACAGAAAGCTCTGGGTGTTCTTCAGGGCCTCCTCCCATCTGGTCATGCCCATAAAACCCTCACAAGGAAGTGTCCAGAAGTCATCCATATCAGATGCCTGAACCACCTCAATTGGCTCCTCTCAATATTGGCCACTTATACTCATGATCTTGTCCTTTCAGTTATTACCAAAAGTTCATGACCATAGGTGAGGGTAGGGACATAGATTGACTAGTAAATCGAGGGATTTGCCTTCTGGCTTAGCTCCTTCTTCATTACTATGGATTGTTATAGAGACTGCATAACTGCACTTGCCTCCCGAATCTGTCTGTTGACCTCACCATCATTTTTCCCCTCACTTGTGAACAAGAGCCTGAGATACTTAAACACCTTCACTTAAGGCAGCAATTCATCTCCCACTCTGAGAAGACAATCAACCTCTTTCCTACTGATGAACATGGCCTCAGATTTGGAGGTGCTGATCCTTATTCCTGCTGCTTCACACTTCCTTGTAAGCCATCCCAATGTGTACTGGAGATCACAGGCCGATGAGGCTAACAGGACCATCCACTCCCCTCATCCACTGCACCTAACCATGAAAATCACAAAAAGGATTGGAGAAAAAGCACAGTCCTGAAGGAATCTCATACCCACCGAGAAGAATGTTTTTCCAAGTATGCAGACACAGCTCTAACTGCAGTTATACAGGAACTGAATATTCCTTATTAGGGGCCCTGGAACTTCATACTCTCCCAGCACCCCAAAAGAAGCCTTCAAGTAATACGGTCAAAAGCCTTCTCTAAGTCTACAAAACACATGTACACCAATTGGACATACTCCCATGCCTTCTCCAGGATCCACACGAGGGTAAAGAGCTTATCTGCCAGTACACAAGCCTTGACTGAATCCTCATTGCTCCGCCTGGATGCAAGGCTGCATGACTGGGTGGAGTCTCCTTAACAGCACCATGGCATAAGCTTTCTCAGGGAGGCTGAGGAGTGTGATCCCTTGAGATTTGGATGACCATGCAACATTGAAAAGGTGTTTAAGCCATGACAGTCCAACAGTGTCCAGAGCCTTCAGCATTTCAAGCAGATCTCATCCACCTCTCTCTGGGAAACAGGCTTTGATCTCCCATTAGGGTCTGGTTCTGTCTCCTCCACAGAGGGTGTGTCCATCAAGCATTCTTTCCAAAGCCAGACTATATCGTTAGTCTGATAAATAATAGATACTAAAAAAAAAAAAACACAACACACTCCTGACTTGGCAGTGACAGTCCCAGTGATGCATTATGCAGGCATATTACTGTTGGTATGAAGGAGCCCCAGCAGCGTTATATGACACACTTATGCTGAATGATTACTTGGCTGAAAGTAAAGTGCGAGTTAATGTGTCAGAGAAAGGATGTGTAGCATTGTTTATAATGGCACACAGTTTTATTTTCATTATCTCCTTTGTCTTTACCTCCAGTGAATTGAGAGTGCATTCCACAGCTGAGCCTGCTAATTTAAATTTGTGAAGATATGCCTTGTAAAAAGGTGTCAGAAAGACAGAAAATCAGCCAAGGACAAAAATAATACAATAAGAGGCAGAATAAGTGAAAAAAAAAACAGATTAGTATTGTTATTGCCCAAAGATGCAAAGGGTGCCACTGCAGTCTTCCAGAGGCCCATGCAAAGTACCCAAAAATGCTATGAGAAATGTCATGAAAACAGTCCACTGGTTTTCATAAAAATAAACCAAGTGACAGTTCCTTCAGTAACTAAACTAAAAATGGATACTATCATGTGGCCCTTGGCCAGTCTCATGTTCTGAGAGATATCATCATACTGTTACAGACATGGTGATGCAACAGGCTCTGTTGCAGTGGAAACGTAAAGGTGTGGGTGATAACTGGAGTGATATACTGTATTAAAAATACTTGTTAAAGGTAAAAGCACCAAGAAGAAAAACAATTCTGCTAGTCTGAGAGCCTGGCAGGAGAGCAATAAGATTGTTTTAGTGTTTTACACCAGGAGATGCAAGCATAGATCAAAGTAATGTCCATGGTAAACATGAGGAACCTGATCCTCTAAAAATGAAATTTATTAAAGTGCAAAGCACAGCTGGTGTTTATTATAGTATACATAATCTGTGCCTTATAAAGCTTTCGACAACTGTGAGTAGTTTGATATTGACGCTGGCACTTTCAGAGTTTGTATAAGGATTTGTCGTGCAGTACTGTTGGAGATTTAACTGCTCAAAACTGCATTCCTTTAACTAATGATCTAAAGTTATCTTTGAGGTGGAGTCACAGGACTGTGTTTATTTCATTCAGTAACTTTGGCCATATGTTTATAAGTTAAGACAGAAGTCACTGAGAACATGTTACAGTGCTTGCTGAAACAGTAAACATACAGTATGTTAAATAATCTTCTAAAATAATACAGAATTGCACTTTTCTCAGATATATGTATGTTTCCTATGCAGTATTTAATTGTGCAAAATGTAACTAGTGAATATATACAAATGCTAAAAACTTGGTGTATTGTAATGAAGGTTCAATAGGTAAAACATAAACATTTTTATTTTTTTCCTTTTGCAGATGCATGCTGAAGTCGCCTTTGTACTGTTGTGGTATTATATTGAGCTAAGAAGTGGCGCCCAAGTAAGCAATTGCTTTTATGTAAGCAGTGGTAATACATCTTTCAGATCGAATCAAGAGCACTAAGGTGAGGTTCCATTATGCATGGATTTGCTGGATAATGTGTCCAATGCTGTCTACCTCTTATCTTCATAAGTATACTCCGTAGTGTAAGTGTCTACTTCATCTTTATTAAGAATAAATGCTGACATGTGGAAAAAATGCTTACTATGCAGATTGTTTGTTGGCTAAAAGTTATGTTTAACTCTGCTTTTTGAAAATGATTTGTACATGCCCAGTTGGAAACCTTCATTTCACTGAAGTGAGTTAATTTGTTTAAAAGGAGAAAGAAGATCAAAACTTCACATACATTTTTTGAAGAACCATCTAATGATTTTGTGGTGACCAAAAGTATTGTGGTGGATGTTTATTTTAAATGTGGCACTGCATATTTATTCACATGCACATTTTTTTTCCTGAGCATAAAGAAGAATACACAATGGTTATAAAGTAGAGCTGTTGTGACCAGCAATGCAGCTTACAAAGTTTACATTTATTTATTAAAAGACAATGAAGGTTTCAATCTTATCCTCAGATTTGTTCTGTGCTCCTGAGCAAGTCACATATTTCACCGGTGCATAAAAAATACATTAGAAATAAAACATACTAGAACTCTGTACTTGTATAGTGCCTTGGGACAGTGTTCCCATTAGACAGGCATTATGAAATATGAAATGTGTTTTTTTTTTTCTCAAGGTCTGCTTAAGATAAGCATGTATTAAAAACAAGATTAGATGCTATGTCAAAAACATGTTACAGCTGAGACTAAAGTAGTGTTAAAAACTTACAAGTTTTTTAAACTGAAAAAGCATATTAAAACAAAAATCTAGAAGAAATTAGTTTAAAAATACAAATGTAACTAACATTCAATAATAAAGCATTACTCAACAAGGAAAGATCTTCATAAACACATGAAAAGCAATCAGATTGTGAAGTAACACCATGAAACCGAGTAAGAAGACAGGAAAAATAAATTACCATTGCTAAAATAAAGACTGTCGGTCTGGAAATTAAGAAAAAAATCCATACCTACTAAGAGCCCTCCATTGGAGCCTCCATTAATGGTGAGTTTGCAGGGGGAGCTGTAACCCTCATTGATGAGGTATTCAGCAGCTGACTGGAAATCTGAGAAGCAATTCTGCTTGAGGGACAACATGCCGCCTGAAAACACAGATCAGAAGGAGAAATTCTTTACTATCATTCTGTGATGTAAGCAAAGTCATGTTTGTTTCAGACATGGAAAGCATCCTGCTAAATACTGCTATCAGCAAATTGAGGCTTTACTAACTTGGCGGAGGATGTGTGAAGGGCTAAACATACCTATGTACAAGAAAATGACATCATCATTTCATCAGGACAGCTTCTTTAAGGCATTTACAATAGTCAGATAATTTAAAATACATAAAAAGTATAGAACAGAACACTAGCTAATGCTCCTAATGATTATAAAATCAAGCTAAAAGCCTTGCTTGCAGACATTAAGATAGAAAGTGGTCACAGACACCACACTAGAGGCTTGCATAATGGAAACATTTAAGACACTAAAGCACTGAACTGGCATTTTTGATTGAATGAGAAAAAACCACAAAGAAAGCTGGATAAAAATGGCAGCACTAGCAATTTACTGCTTAATGCTTCTTTTTTTTCCCTTAAATATTTACCCTGACTGCAGTGAACAAAAAGGTGCTTACAATTGCCAAAAATTTATATTTTTCTCATTAATATTTATATTTTGGGATTCTTATATATGATAATTACTGATAAAACCATATCTAAAAAAATACTTTTTTTTTTTTGCACCAAGGTGCCAAACCAAACACTTCAGGGATGTGGATATGTGGACAGTGAGGAACAGTGAAAGAAGTAGGGTGATGCAAACAGTTGCAAAATATTAAATTCTAAATACTCTGAAGCTTAGAAATGTACTAAAAGGAAGGCAATAATGAAGGCATTTGAAAGGGCAATGAAGCCCAATACTATTAAGAAATGTAAAAGAAAAATAATCATGAGATCAAAATGAAGCTGTGGACTGAGAGAACTGGTATTAATACTAAAGGTCATGTGACCTATCTAAGTCACGTTGGACCTGCCTTTAGGCAGACTAAAGATAAGACAAGTCATGTGACCCATCTAAGTCATTAGGCAGACTAAAGATAAGACAAGTCATGTGACCCATCCGATTCTTCTTCAACTATGTCACAACATATACATGTTGGCCGAAATTCAAATTATAAACACAAGCAATTTAAAAAAAAATCTAATGTCATTTTTTTTCATTGTTTTGACTCAGTTGGGAATTAAACAAAAGGCAGTAAACTATGATTCAGCCGTGCTACCCTGGGGTCAAAAGTATACAAATTTCAATATTCTATATGTGGCACTAATCCTAACACTAATTTAGCACTGATCAGCATCAACCCCACAACCTAAAGCTGCGTAGATACTGTCACTTGTTGGGCAGTGGAAGGAAGAATGCATGCAAAGTACAGTTACAAAAATATTGTATTGCTTTAAGATCCATTTTTGTTCCAAGTATAGGACCAAAGCAAAGTTGAACTCACTCCAAAACTAAACCTTAAACCCACTGAGAATCTCTAGCTTAATTTGAAACTAGTAATTCACTAGAATTTGGAAATATGCCTGACCTGGGAAAAAAAGCCAATTAGAAAGGAGGAAAAACAGTCCAAACAGCATACCAAACAGGCAAAGGCCAAATCCAAAAGATTTATTGAGACAAAAATGGCTTCAACCAAATGTTAATGTCTGGTGTCAGAATATTTATTTAAGCCACAATTTTCAGTTTTTGATTTTTATTATCTGTTGACAAAGAATATCTTTAAAATATGTCTTCTTGAACAGACCACAAAATGGAAGATATGTAAGAAATATTGGTAATACAGCAATATGGGACAAAACTTAAATCTGCATACTTGGCACAGTACTGTATGTGAACAGACTACTAATGTGGTTGTTCATGTAAAATAAAACAGCAAATAACAGGACAGATTCAGCACAGGCCTGGCCTGCTTACTTTAGCATTACATTAATAAGTGCTGAACAGATCCAGGTAAAGATAATTAGATTTTTCCCAATTTGTAACAATACAGAATATCACTTTCTCATTGAGTTAAATAAATTGGAATATGATACTTCCAGTTGAGCAAAGTAAGCTTCATGTAAGAATCATGGTAGGGAATATTACAGCAGATGTTTTATAGCACACTTTTATCCCATCTGGTATTATCTGTCTATATAAAATGACAAAACATCTGGCATCTGTGCCCAGGTGTAAAGTCATCTGGAGTCCACAAGAGGGCTGCAGTGTCCGATGAACAAAGGTTACAAGAAGCACAAAGATGATGGATGTAAGGTCTAGTATATCCGGTGAATAGAGGTTTCTAAATTCACAACATGATCGAAACAGATGGGCTTACTATTGTATCATTTTTTAAAAAAAGGGCGTTTTGCTATGCAATGATACATAAAACCAAAGAACTGAATAAGGGAAGGATGTATATTTTATAAATGAATATACTGTATGTCACTGGTAAGTCAGTCATCATAAAATGTATTCTTTCCTTATGAATACATATTAAGTAAGCACTTAACACTTACCATATATACTTGCGGATAAGTTCTCCCGTGGATAAGTCGTGAGTTGATTTTAACGTATAATTTCTGGTATTTTATAATGTCTGTCACATACAGGTGCTGGTCATAAAATTAGAATATCATGACAAAGTTGATTTATTTCAGTAATTCCATTCAAAAAGTGAAACTTATATATTAGATTCATTCATTACACACAGACTGATGTATTTTAAATGTTTATTTCTTTTAATGTTGATGATTATAACTGACAACTAATGAAAGTCCCAAATTCAGAAATCTTGGAAAATTAGAATATCAGTTAAGACCAATGCAAAAAAAGGATTTTTAGAAATGTTGGCCAACTGAAAGGTATAAACATGAAAAGTATGAGCATGTACAACACTCAATATTTAGTTGGGGCTCCTTTGGCCTGGATTACTGCAGCAATGTGGCGTGGCATGGAGTCGATCAGTCTGTGGCAATGCTCAGGTGTTATGAGAGCCCATGTTGCTCTGATAGTGGCCTTCAGCTCTTCTGAATTGTTGGGTCTGGCGTATTGAATCTTCCTCTTCACAATACCCCGTTAAGGTCAGGCGAGTTTGCTGGCCAATCAAGAACAGGAATACCATGGTCCTTAAACCAGGTACTGGTAGCTTTGGCACTGTGTGCAGGTGCCAGGTCCTGTTGGAAAATGAAATCTGCATCTCCATAAAGTTCGTCAGCAGCGGGAAGCATGAAGTGCTCTAAAACTTCCTGGTAGATGGCTGCGTTGACCTTGGACCTCAGAAAACACAATGGACCAACACCAGCAGATGACATGGCACCCCAAACCATCACTGACTGTGGAAACTTTACACTGGACCTCACGCAACGTGGATTCTGTGCCTCTCCTCTCTTCCTCCAGACTCTGGGACCTTGATTTCCAAAGGAAATGCAAAATTTACTTTCATCAGAGAACATAACTTTGGACCACTCAGCAGCAGTCCAGTCCTTTTTGTCTTTAGCCCAGACGAGATGCTTCTGACGCTGTCTCTTGTTCAAGAGTGGCTTGACACAAGGAATGCGACAGCTGAAACCCATGTCTTGCATATGTCTGTGCGTGGTGGTTCTTGAAGCACTGACTCCAACTGCAGTCCACTCTTTGTGAATCTCCCCCACATTTTTGAATGGGTTTTGTTTCACAATCCTCTCCAGGGTGCGGTTATCCCTATTGCTTGTACACTTTTTTCTACCACATCTTGTCCTTCCCTTCGCCTCTTTATTAATGTTCTTGGACACAGAGCTCTGTGAACAGCCAGCCTCTTTAGCAATGACCTTTTGTGTCTTGCCCTCCTTGTGCAAGGTGCCAATGGTCGTCTTTTAGACAACTGTCAAGTCAGCAGTCTTCCCCATGATTGTGCAGCCTACAGAACTAGACTGAGAGACCATTTAAAGGCTTTTGCAGGTGTTTTGAGTTAATTAGCTGATTAGAGTGTGGTACCAGGTGTCTTCAATATTGAACCTTTTCACAATATTCTAATTTTCCAAGATACTGAATTTGGGACTTTCATTAGTTGTCAGTTATAATCATCAACATTAAAAGAATTAAACATTTGAAATACATCAGTCTGTGTGAAATGAATGAATCTAATATACAAGTTTCACTTTTTGAATGGAATTACTGAAATAAATCAACTTTGTCATGATATTCTAATTTTATGACCAACACCTGTAAGTCGAATGCTAACTCCCACCTGAGAGAGAAAGTAACCATGGAGCACACTGACTTTTTTTATTGTATGTGGGTGCGGAAATGCGCTGTATCAGCGTGTGCTCCTAACCTCTCTCTCTCTCTATTGTGCCCACGTGACCACACATTAATACCCGAACTATTCCGAACCATCGTTTGCACTGATTTGTGTTTTTTGTATCTCACACCTTCATACACGTTTATCGTAAGAGCATCCCTTATTTACGATGGAGCATTTGATCAGAAGAAAATATGAAGCTGGTTTTAAATTAAACGTCATTGAAGTAGCAAAAGAAACTGGTAACTGCGCTGCTGCAACAAACTTCGATGCGCCTGAGAAACTGATGTGAGATTGGAGGAGGCAAGAAGATGTAAAAAAAAAAAAAAAAAAAAAAAAAAAAAATGTGTCGCATTTTTGAACGGGCATACAAGTCGGGGTCTCATTTCATGATCGATTTTTCGGGTTTCAAGACCTGACTAATACTATCATGATGAAAATTTGCTCAGTGCCATAAGCCGTCCCCACCTCCCTTCAAAAGCTTTGCTGAGATTTGGTCTTGTTGTGGAGCTTTATATCACTCTCTGCTCTGCTCATGATTGCTCCTAGGTCCGCCGTCAGTGAAGGCATTGAGGGAATATAATTGAAATCATAGGTCTATAAGGACAATGGTTGATTGAGGGCTACTTTGAAGTTTTCCACCCATCGTGCGTCTTGCTCCTTGCATATGAGGAGGATCTTTCCATTTTTTCTTTGATCAGGCCACTGAGAGTTCATCCACAAAGTCTGTGTGAAAGTGCTTCCTCATTCATGGTAGCATTTCCTAACTATACTTTTATTAACTACTGCTGTACATTTTTGTGTGCTTTTAAATGGAAATCATTCTTTTATAAGAAAATATATTTTTCAAGAAATAAATGGTGACTTATGAATGAATTTGATCCGCCAATTCACCTACCCATTTTCTGATCTGCTATTATATTTCATTTCTGGGTTTTAGGGAGCTGATGAGTACATCTGGCAGCACAGTCCATCACATGGCACACTCTCTCAATGTCAGTTTAAAATGGCCAGTTAATGGTAATGGTAACTAAAACACATCATTTTAGTTGAAGTATCTGGAAGACAAACTCACAAAACTGTGGCACTATGCTGCAATGAATAAAAAACTAAAAAAATAGATATTGCTAAAACATTTTCTTGTTGTTGCCCTCTGTTCTTCTATTTTATTTTAAAACTTTTTTTAGAACTTGATTTCTAAAAAGAACCAAAATATCTTTTTAGATGGTGCCATTTAATACCAAACTCTATTGCACTTTACAGCTATAGATCATTTTTTAAGCAGCCAAAACATCTTGGTCAGGACATATTTGGGGGCAGAGGTGGTGACAGACTAACCCTTGTGGTATGGAGTCCAGTTCCTTATCTGCTATGTTACACTTTCTAAAAGTATGTTTTCAATACATTATACACCTCACTATATCATCATTTTGACAAACAAAAATCGATAAACATATTTCAAAATAGTAAACAACACATAATCTTTAATGTTGCATAATTGATAAAAACAAACAAAAAAAAAAAATTCCCCCACCTTTATGCCAGGTTTCACCATACTCCCCACCTCCTCTGATATTGGCAACAGCTAACACACCCCCAAGATGCCTTACAAATATTAATCGGGAAACACTGCAAAAGAGAAAAGTAGCAAGTGTTATTTGTTTTTTCTGTCTAGGTTTTCTTCATTATATGAGAGTGCCTGGCTACATTGTTTTATTAGCATGCAGTTATTTCATATCCCTGGCTATGATTTTTATAATTTAATTTTTTTTTTGCTATTTTGTTCAGAGATGCCCATTAAAAGGAAAACAGCCTTGGTGAAATTCCACTGCTTTGCTTATATCACTGCCTCCTATCAGGAAAGACAGAAACAGGAAATCAAGACTGAGAAGCATTTATGACATTCGAACAGATCAACATAACAACTGCAGAGAAGGCCTGAAGTGAACAGAAGCTTCATGTGTTATGAATGCCATATAGCAATAATTTGAAAGGTGTATGCACTGAAATCAGATTCACAGAATTACATTTTATAAACAATAATATGATCTGAAGCTGAGTATGACTAGGTAATGATATAAAATATGTGCAAACTGACTGATTTATACAGTGCTGGTACATTACAAAATGCCGTCAGAGGCAAGGTGCATTTTTGCTACCCTTTCCCCACTTCCATTCCTAATTCCATCGTTCCACCCCCAACCAGCACCATATTCTTAGACTGTATGAAACAATGCACTTAATTCCTTATACACACATCACAATACAGTGCATCCAGTGGACAAAAATATAATAACCATTAAGATTAGCTTTGAAACAATACAGCACAAAATACATATTAAAATCAATAACAAAGCATAATATTTAACTGAACGTGAAACAAAAATCAGCTGTGTTGCTTTTCCTGCACGCTTATACTTTTAACAGCCATTGTGAATGTCACCTTAAACAGATTACACATATTAGCACAATTTTACAAAATAACATAATCAGCATAACAGTCTTACATTAATACTTGCATTAAAACTCTGCAAATTCCGTCCTCTGTAGCGAATAACATGAGAATTATACCTCTTCATATTTGCTTTTGTTCCTGGAACCCTAAAAAAAGTTCATCGCTGGAAAAAATGACTCCAAGCCCTGACAGGATGGTGATAATGACTTATTTGCATACATTAGTAGAGATACAGAAACAGGCCTCATGGGTAAATGATTAGCGATAAACATACTTAGATTTCATTGAATTTAACAATTATTGGGCTGTTCTGATTAGTTCAACAGCCTAAATATAATTTGTATGGTTACAGTGTATGGTACTGCATAATAAAACTGTAATGATGTCAGTGCCATAACTGTAAGCTACTTTGCAGATGGGTAGTTTAACAGAGAATTACCCAAAATAAAGTTTGTTTATACTGTGGTTCAGACATTCTCCTTTTTTCACTCATGTAAAATAGATTCAATCTTTTTACAGAATTGTGAAATGCAAAATGAAAATAACAGAAAGAAAGCCTGCCAATACAACCCAGCTGCCATGTTTTTTTTTTGTTTTTTTTGCAGTGCCACATCTCAAACACATTTTTCTGAGAGAGTCTTGCATGCAGATTAAGCAGAGATGATTCCATTCAAAGCAACTTTGGGGAATGTCTGTTTATTAGGTTTCAGCTGTTTTATTATTTTTATTAATTTTTAAGATTCAGAATAAATATTAGTACATGGTCTTATTGGCTTTTAATCACTTGCAGAGTGGAATTAAGAGATGTTTAACTGCAGTACGCTGTAGAGTCAAACACACCAGTATGGAATTTTCAAATCATTTTTACCATCACCACTTTTATTCTGGCTTACTCCTGGAGCACATCAGCCTACGGCACATTATAAAAAAACACAACAGATCACTGCATTTTCCAGCAACAGAATGCAACAAACATACTCACACTGAACCATGTGCAACATGCAAAATGTCATCATCATCATTATCAGTTAATCATTTAGTTGCCTGTTATAACATTTAAGTGTGAAGGAACCATATTTTAACTCCAACTCAGTGGGGGTACATTATTGATAATGTCCAATATGATAACTGCTTTCAAAAATAAAAACATGCTGTACAGCTTTGCAACTTTTGGAAACATATGGATAAACAAAAAATTCACACAAAAAGCTGTTGACTATTATAGCACAAACGGGTTCAAGGCAGAAATAACTCAGCTCTTGATACCATCACATGGCACTTGCACCCACAAATGCACACTCTGTCATACAGTACAACGTACAGTTTCTGATTAGGTTTTGGAATGAAGAAGAAACCCAAATGGACATGAGTAGAACATGCAAACCCAGCTATTAAACTTAACATGTCTAGATGAATGGCAGAAGAGCACAATTTTGCTGGGAAACTTGCAGTACAAGCTACATGTTTATGAGCCATAAACAGATCATGAAAGCTCTTATGCAAATAATCTTCAAGTCTTTCAAAGACAGGAATAATGATAGCAATTTTAAATATCCAGGACAGAAATAAAAAAAAATAACTAAAAAGGAAAAACCTTTATTTAAACAACCTATCCAATCATTTTCTGAACCCATTTGTTCTGTTACAGGGTCACTGGAACATATTTCATCATACTGGGCACAGGAAAGAGAATAACCCGGGGCAGGATGAAGGTCAGCCTCAGGTAATACTAATACACTGAATCAGAATCAAGACACTAATTACCCTAACATGCATCCCATTGGGATGGTGGAAGAAACTGCAGTGCCCACAGAATATCCAGAAGGAGATTGTGTTAACTCCTGAATGAATCACAAACTGAACACTGATCCCTAGAGGAAGAGGCAAGCAGCACAGCCTAACCACTGTGCCATACTCCACTAACCCAATATGCATAAAAATGTGTGTCATATATTCTACCAAAAATAATTATCATTGTGGCAAAACTGAGAGTCTGGAAAAAGACAAAAAAAGACTTTATGCACCAGTACACTTTACAATATTAATAATTAAACAGGAAAATTATTATGTGGAAAAGCTGTGTCTGCCATGCCAAGTGTACACACAAAATATGTTTATATAAAATGGATTTATGGATATATTATATTGAAATGACTTCTGAAAAATATTGCAAAACAGTGTATTTTGCTTACCTATAACTAGGAGTTATGGATATGTTAAATCCTCCGTATCCATAAAGAAAGGCAGGATGGGAACCATCCAGTTGAATTCCTTTTTTATGCACAATAAACATGGGAATTTGCGCTCCATCTTTACTGGTGAAAAAAACCTAAGAGACAAATTTTTCATTTCAAAATTGGCAATTAAACACTTAACATGGACAAATGAAACAAAATAAGATGCACTTCGAAGAAGCAATAAAACCACAAGGTGAGCACTCTGTCCATTTCTTATGTACGGTATTGTTAAAACTGGCCTTGACCTCTTATAAAACTGCAATTTGAATGTTACACATGATTTATTGCAATTTCAGCCACAAAAGAAATAATAAATTGTACATTTTGCAAACTCTTTTGGGCACTCTTATATATATATATATATATATATATATATATATATAAACAACCTATCCAATCATTTTCTGAACCCATTTGTTCTGTTATAGGGTCACTGGAACATATTTCATCATACTGGGCACAGGAAAGAGATACACACACAGTATATACACAGTATATATGTATATACAGTATATATATATATATATATATGTATACATTTTTTTTTTTTTTTGCATATATCCATCTTCTATTATCCTTGTTATAAATAAATTGTACCATTTTGCTTATTTCAACAAGCGGGTCTGGGTTGTTTGTGAAAGCAAGTCTCTGGCCACGTTTCAAATCACAACAGAGAAAGTGAAAGTGTTAACGTAGACTTTTGCCGATTTATAAAACTTGTTCAAAAATAGTACAGATCTCTTTCTATTTCTGGCATCTCAGCTGAAACATGGAGCAGAGATCCTATTACCTATATTAATTTGCCATCCTGGAGTGGGTGCCTTATTGATTATTAATCATTAAAAATCCTATAGTACCCAATTTTCATCCTTTAAGAACCCAGAAAGAAACCAAAGCTTAATATGAAATGTGAACAGTTACAACCCTAGTAAAACAACTTACAGTATATGAAAACAAATTGTTTTTGACAGATTTAAGATCACACTTTATTAAACACACACATTTTCAATTCTGCTGTTGCATGGGCTAGAGCAGGGGTGGGCAGATTCAGTCCTGGAGGGCCGCAGTGGTTGCAGGTTTTTGTTCCAACCCAGTTGCTTAATTAAAAACCAATCCTTGTCAATTATTTAATTGCATGGCTTGTTAGTGCTTTAACTCTGCCATGTCAGGTCATTCTCATATCCTAGATTTATTTTCCTTTCTAAGGATATCATCCAAATGATTTGAAGTCTAAAACAGATGAGTAATTCTCAGTGCTTCACTTTTTTCTCTTCACTTTCCTTCCAAGTATTTAATTAAACCAAATAGTGCGTGATAAATACACACAGGTGTAAATGAAAACAAGCTAAATGGAGAAATGCTGGTCTCTTTTGTCATTTGCATGGCATTGCTAATTAGGAGCAATTAAAAACCAAGAATACAGCTGTTTAAGACTAAAATAAGCAATAAGGGTTCAAAATCTTAACGAGCGAGACAACTAAAGTGAAGCTGAAGTGTTACTTGAGCAATAAGGGTTTCTTATTAAGCAATTGGGTTGGAGCAAAAACCTGCAGCCACTGCGGCCCTCCAGGACTGAATCTGCCCACCCCTGGGCTAGAGCCAACCTTGGGAACCGACTGTGTCACCAGTTACCTAACGCCCCATCCATCCATTTATCTTTGACATAAACCTGGAGAGGTCAGAGAAAATCCCATGCAGAGAGTAAGAAAACAGGAAAAATCTGCATTGAGCATGGCCAGGATTGGGATCCATGATTCTAAAGCTAAGAATCAGCAGTGCACACCACTGTGCCAATGTAACACCTATACTTAAGACATACAAGAAAAAAGATATTGGAAAAATACATCTATGTTTGTTTTAATTCCATCAAATCTGCAAATATTCTAGAAAAATATCAGTCCAATGAAATCAATTTACAAAATAGTAATGCCGTTTAATTAGGTTTCTGGGCATTAGCCACTCACACAGTGTTCACCATGAGCAGATAATTGCAGGCAGATGCCCAGGTTACCTCAGAAAACAAAATGCCTTTTTTTAAAGCTTTGTATTACACGTCTCTTTATAAATTTAAAATAGGAAAAGTTTTCCTATGCAGGTCCCACCTAAAATTGGTCATCTGAAACATACCTACTAGTCCAAATGCAGGGAGCACCAAACACCTAAGGGGAGGATAAGCAGGGAATAGAATTCAGTCTTCGAAGAGCTGGACGTTCTGGTTTACTTTGGGAAACACAATTCAAATAGCATCCTGACAAGTAAGGCTAACAAGTAAGGCAGGCTCTATTGTAGGCATGGAGCTGGACAGTTTGACATCTGTGGCAGAGCGACGGCCGCTGAGCAGACTCCTGTCAATCATGGAGAATCCACTGCATCCACTGAACAGTATCATCTCCAGCCAGAGGAGCAGCTTCAGCGACAGACTGCTGTCACCGTCCTGCTCCACTGACAGACTGAGGAGATCGTTCCTCCTCCACACTATGCGACTCTTCAATTCCACCCTGGGGAATAAACGTTAACATTATACAAAGTTACTGTCTGTTATACCTGCATTTTTATCACTCTTTAATTTAATATTGATTTTTATCAGTATGCTGCTACTGGAGTATGTGAATTTCCTCTTGGGATTAATGAAGGGAGTGAGTGAGTGAGTCAGTATCTATCTATCTATCTATCTATCTATCTATCTATCTATCTATCTATCTATCTATCTATCTATCTATCTATCTATCTATCTATCTATCTATCTATCTATCTATCTATCTGCCAAGGTAGCTGCTATCAAAGTGCTAAAATTTCTTTAATCCTTTTTAAAACATAGTATTAAATGATAAAGTAAGCAAAGAGCAATAGATCTGCAATATGCATTGCTAGTATTTGTACACTTATATTGTTGTGAGCTCCCAATGTATTTTATGGCAAATCACTTTAATCTACTCTTGTTAAAAAGTGAACATGCTTTAACTGAACACTGAAATCATCAGAAAGAAATATTTACAGTTGTCCACCTTTTTTCAAATTAACAGGAATCACTGGAAAAGGATGACCACTGTAACGTGTTTAATGGCTTTAAATATAATGTTTCCTGTGATTAACCTCATATAAATTTATGTATCTGTCTAATACAAGTACACAGAATTATAATCCTCTTTTAAAGAATATATGACAGATTTGAAACACCTGTGTTATCGTGACCCTTAGAGAGCCATGCATCAATAACATCTACATTATTTTGAAACCTTTCTAATCAATGTAATTAGCACATAAACAACTTGCAAATTCAATATTTTTTCACTAATATACTTCAATTCCCATTGCTTCCCTCTGAGGGACAATTATGCAACACCAAATCACAAACAAAGAAGTAATGTGAAAATTACATGAATAGTAAGACAACTTTCTCTTGGATTTATTAAAGCAAAATTGGAAGCAGGGTATCTGAAAATGTGATTGTCGGGAAAAAAAACAATTTTTTACAGAATGTACTGCGCCTCATCATAGTTTAAACAACATATTAATGTACTTTCTATTAATATGAATTACCATATGTTTAGATTATCTAAGCTGTACCCAGGATCAGGTCCAAGCTGTGATAGATGTCACTGAGCACCAGTTTCTCATGTCCACGTTTTAGTAACACCCCAGGTTTGCATTCTATCAGCTCTTTCTATCTGATCTTCTGTGTTTTGCAGGTAGTCAGAAGCCAAAAGCTTATCAAAGCCAACCTACCAAAGTCCAATATGCAAAGCAAAAGAATCAGATATGACATTAACACACAAAAGTCTGACTCCCCAATATGATTAAGAATAGCTAAAGGTAACACAAACTTTGTTGATTTAGTCTGGAAATTTGGTTGCTAAGCAGAATGTCCCACCAAATTATATAGATTATCTGCATGATGATGTCACACATTCAGTAATCACAGTGGCACTGTTACCAAGAACAAGGAACACAATTTGGCAATGCCTGTAATCAGGAACAATAAAAAAATGGCAATATGAAAACAAATAAAATAGCGGATACATTTTTCATTTTCCAAAACCCCCAATTGTAACATCCATTTTTCTCAAATATAACTATCCAAACTCTCTGTTTATCTTTTCATGTTGATTATGGATATGTTCTGTTATTTAATAAAAGAAAAAACAGAATTCTATAAACCAGAATCAACACAGATACTTCAATGTGAGAGCTTCTCACAATCTGTCACTTTCAGCCTCCATAGTAGAAAGTTTTTTCTTTTTTTAAAGTTGTCACCTGAATTCCTATCTTTACCTGCTACTGCATGACATCAAGTGTGTTTGCTGTTAGTGGGTAAGAACTTTCTAAAAAGAGACAATGTTCTGCATTTTTTTATCATGTCTATATACTGTTCATTTTGCCCAAAACTTCAAAAAAAAAAAAACTAATAAGAGCAAGTTATATCAATCATGGACTGTAAATCAAACTAAAATTGGATAAATTGCTCAAAGTATCAGTAATCACAATTGAAAATGACTTCAAAGAAAATAAAATGAAAAGCCGAAAAGTAAATACAAGGAAAACTTTGACATTCAAGGAAAGAATATTCTCTTGGCAACTCCTTACCGGGAAGAGGTAAAGTAATCTAATTCACTTTTAGGGAGCCTCGACACCTCTATTTTGCAAGGACTACTTATCTTCCTACTGTTTGCCTTTGTTTTATGTTTATTAAGTACTATTACTGTTTTAACTGAAATAAACTCCTTGTTTGTCCTTGAAAGGTTATGTCTGGTATCTCACGTATTCCTTATAGACCTTTCAAATATAAAGTACTAAGTGAGTGAGTGAACATTTCCAGAAAGGCCTAGAATTTAGCATGAATAATGGCCTTAGTTAGGATGATGCATATAATAAATTAGACCTTATCCTCTAAACTGATGACTCTCTTTCAAGTGGACTTCCAGACAATTCTGCATATTTTTTGGAAATCTGTAAAGTAAGTGTGACGACTAAAGGCCACCATCTCAGCAAGCAGCCTGACATTCTTGTTATAGTAAGAGTGTCTGCAAAAAATGTGATAAGTACCTGATGTCATTGTCAAGTCTGCCTCTGTCCACCCACATGAAATAACTCGGTGCCAATGGCACCAAATTATTTGACATTTGGTATATATAATCTTCAAGGAAATTTGTTGGATAACTTCAATTTTTGTTAAGTATATCTCAAATAGAACATGCTTTTCACATTTTTGAAATCTGGAAATCTCCTATTTAAAAAGCGGATTGGCAAAACTGTAACATGTTAAAGCGGAGAAACATTCTGTGCAACCTTACTTATTTCATCTTGTATCCTTTCCCCTTTTATTTGACAAACAGGCCACCAACTCAAGCTGTTGAAATGGCAGCAGAGTCCCGTGCAGGGTGGGGAAAAACACAGTAGTGCAATGTTTTATAAGGCAAGTTAAATAATGTTTATAATCATAGAAGTTAAAAAAAAAAAAAAAAAAAATAAGGAAAGGAAAAAGCTACGTGACTTGTCTAGAAATGAATGGAATAGGAAAGGGACTTCTTAAGCATGGGTCTGTAAACTGTTATGCAAACAGTAAATAAGCTTGTACTGTACCTGCCATTTACATTACACTAAAAACAACCTGATTATTAATGACTCACTATTTCACTGGCACTATAAGTTATTGGCAAAGCATCATAATAATCTGCTGCAACCCATGGACCATTGCTGCCAACATTTAATTAAAAAACCTGTTGTACGCACATTTTTGTGCAATTTACCCTTTAAAAATCAGAATCATCTTGTAAATGTGCATTGTGAACATACTTTGAACCCTGCCCAGTTGCTATCCTGAAATAACCACATACGGGCTATGCCAGTCAACCTCGTACATATGAAATCCCAATGCTGCACAGCTGCATCCACACATCGCCACCAGCATTCTAGGAGTCTTGTGATGTGCTCCTCACAGCATTCTAGTGTCTGGACTCTGCACTGTGGCATTGGGGAGCAGTGCATGGCATAATTTGCTGGTAGCCACTATCACCTGGCATATGTAATGACATGACTGCTGTTACAATGAATAGTACAGGCCACATGAAAAACTGAGGACTCAGCCTGTTACCTTATCAACAAGTCAACCATCATGTACACACCATTAGCAAGTGGTCTGCCAGTGCTACTTTGCCTCAAAATAAATGAAAATAAAAAAGCCATAACATATGTCAACCTCATCTTAGTAGAACAGATGACTTGTAAGTTAATGAAATGTAACTGCTAATAAACAAAAGCAGCTTCATTCTTACAAGGTGCCTTTTTTGCAGTATGGTGCTGTCAACTGACCCAATTTTATAAGGCAAAGCAGACGCTGCTGTAAATTGCCTTTTTATGTCAACCTGTATAACACCACATGGAAACTGAATGTAGTGCCTTGTCAGTTGTTTACAGCTTCCAGCACTGCGAACATTATGGAGTTTAAACTTGGCTGAGATATTCCTAATCTGTTTGCCAGGTCCACCTGGTAGGTACCTGCTTCCAGAATACCAACCATTTTTAAAACCTAGAAATGAAAAGGTACAGTATAGCCAGATTTTGGATTGTTTGTCTTTCTAATGCTGGACCCAATTCAGCATATAATTCCATAAGAATGGTCCTTGGACGCCTAAATTGGCTCATAAGACAGTTATCATCATGGGCAAAAAAATCCTGTCAGTCCCTAAAATTTCATTGCCTATGTACCTGTATATGACGGTAATGCCACACAAGCCAAGGCTACGATTAGGCTATAGGGTATGATATTAACAGCTTTCTGTATGCAGGGAATGAATGACACCATTGTTTAAATTTAACGCAGTTATTGACAAGAAGAGATCGGTTTCTAATTCTAAGAAATAACAACAGGTAGCCTCCATAAACTGGGGAAAATCCAAAAAAAAGATCTTCAGTGCAAATATGCAATATTGGCCCTCTTAAAAGGCAATTAAAATAGAGTCTACACATCATAAGTACCACTTTGTGGTTTAATATCCTAGTCATGTAAATGCACATTATAACAACAGCCCAGAGATATGAAATATATGCGTGAGACGTCACTTAGCTAGTTTGGTTGCATTTCCCAAATTGATAACAGATATTAATAATAACCACTTTTTTCTGAAATTTGCATATGGATAGTAAAGAGATTTCCCATCAAATGTTATTGTATAAATCATGACTTTTGCATGGACAAAAAAAGAGGCCTGAAATGTGTGTATGCAAGTTGTACAAGTCTGACACTGGTATCTGGTAGGAAGTAAGGTGAATAATCCCTATGCAGTAACTCACCATATGGCCTCATAAGCTTTCTTTTTACATGAACTAGCCTTGAAAAAACTCGGTGCAACATTATTTTTTGTTTATTTTTGGTACAGCACTTTAGAAGCCAATAAGCAGAACTTCTTAGAGGAGTTTTTATAAATCACAGTAACAGTGTATTGTATGTATGTTTTACACAAAATTACCTTTCTAGGTAAATATCCATCGGTCCTGTTTTTGAAAATGCTTTTATGTTTTATTGTAGTGGGGTGATCAAAATAATCCTGAAAGCACTGGGAAGAAGCTGGATGGGACGCCAGCTCTTCACAGTGTACATTCATTCATACCAAATGGATTTAGTGTTGCCTATCTACAGCATTAGACTACACAAAACCAAACATTTTTCATTAATTTACAGCAAACAAGGAGATGGTCTTCAGTAATATAAATAACAAGATAAGACATGACATTCTCATACACACTTAATCCATTTCAAGGTCATGGGGTACCAGAAACCTGCTGGGCAGCACTGGGTACAAGGAAGAAGACAATTCTGGAGAGGGTGCCCATCACTCCTGAAGTAACACTACCAAAAACTTGCACTAGAAACAATTGAATTCAAAAATATATCCCAAGTGCGCTTTGAATCTAAATATTGCTGTAGGCTACTTATAAAAGAAGACCTTTACTTGGCCTGTTAGCCTAACAAGTAAATTACACTGATCGTGAGGGGAAAATCATAATCTTACCAAAGCAGTCCGGTAAACCATAAACATACACATTTAATTTAGATCCATGAAATTAACAAATGAACCCAATATAATTAGAAAATCTGATGCAATGAAAATATAATAATAATCTTAAAATATTGACAAATGACTTCGGTTTGTGTAGAGAACACAATTTTAAAATCCACTCATTGCAGAGAGTTTTTCAAACAAGAACACAGCCATAGTGATCTTTTTAGCAAACCAGATGTGAATGTAAACTGTCATCAGATAATTCACAGATGGCAGTGGAAAACAAAGGATGATATTTACAAGTTTTAATGTAAGCCCATTTGGGACACTTTTACCTTTGATTCTTAATTAAATTAGCCTTTAGCAATGCATTCAGTGTCAAGTGTTACAGTCATGTTGTTGTGTCGATTGCTTAGTTTTAGGCTGCTGAGTCTGTATCTCCAATGCTACTTCAATTCCAAAAAAAAAAGTATTCAAAAAAAGTGTTAGGTGCTAATTCAAACATTTTTCTCATACTTAACTATACTAGAAGTGCTGGATGTAAATGATAAAAAGTAATACATTAAGCTTTCCTGAAACAAGTCATAACTTGATTCTAAATGCTTTGTGTATCTTGCATTACAAATCTAATACTCTGAGTTGCAAGTTGTTATTCAGTTGTAACAACTTAAAATGCTTATTTTTAACCTTGTGACTATTGATATGCTTAAATACGTGCATTATTAGGAAGTTATTGCTTATCAATTTTAAGATGGATTAAGATATTTTTACTACCATAAAACTTTGTGTATAAAGGGAATGTTATAGATTACTGATTTCAAGTGTTTTATTATTTTTAACAATAAATTACAACTCATTAAGATATACAGCATATCCAATTATACCAAAAATCTCTTCCCATGCCAATCTAGAAAGCAGAGAAAAGAAAAGATGTAACATCAAGTATGGTACAGCATGCTCAATTAACTGAGTAAAAAATGCTTGTCAGATTCTAAAGAACACTTGAACTGTTAAGGTGAATTTCATATCTCTCATAATAAGCAAAATAAGATATCATTTCCAATTGCATTTTAGAAAGGTGGATCCGATTCATGCAGCTGAGCAAAGGCAAGACAATGTGCCAAGAATGTAGTGAAAACTATGACAATAGGATATTCATTAGGCAGTAATATTCCACTGGGTATTTAGCAAAAGTGTGCTGTAAATGGATTAGAAATTATTGTCATTTTAAAATTGCCAGGTGAAAAAGTAAAGATTTTACTTCAATAAGGTCTAAGTAGGAATACCCCTAAAACTTATGAAGCTTGATGTTTACGCTTAATTTTGTGCTTAAAATTGAGGAAGAGTGCATTTTATTAAGGGCTAACTTGCATCATATCATATGAAAATCTAAGTGAAAGGCCATAATTCCAGTATTATCTCAGATTATCTAGAAGTGTGTTCTTTTGAAATCACTGGTGTAAAATACTACCTAGAGCAATAGTAGTAGTGATGATGGTGGTAGCACTAGCATTAGTAAGAGGAGGAGAAGGAGTGTCACATACAGAGACTACAGTAAAATTTTTACTTGCATGTCCAACCAACAAGCAACAACTTTCCACTCTTCAGTAATTGTATTACAATTACAGTTTTTAATTTCTATAGTACACAGCAGATTAAGAAAATTGTATCGATTAAAGTTTCCAACCTCCATATAGTAAAAGAAATGTTAAGGTTAAATATGAGGCACAGTTGCTCAAATGATGCCAACACACTGTTAACTAACATAATTCTGAAGATCTCAATACTTAACACATTTCAGATGGTTATTATTGTGTATTTTAGGGATGGCAGGAATAGGATTCCCTTATGAGGATGCAAGTGACTTTTTCATTCTTTCAAGGCACTTTTGCACTGGTTATCATATTTTAAATGAGTGTTGAAATTGGCGCAAAGATCCAAGAAAACAGGGAGTGATTAGTGCAGGATTTCCTCACCATGGTTAACACCATGACAGAAAAAATTAGTTTCTTTCTAATTACTTAAATTGCATATATTTGTAACTTAGTAGTAGAACTGAACATTAGGTAGCACCATGTCACACTGTACTTTAGAATATGAGATAAGACATGACTAAGCAGGTTGCTAGAGTTAAAGCTGTATTTAAAGTATTTAAATCACTGTGTAATTATGGTTCTTTATTGTAGGAACTGTTTTCAGGCATTTAAAGAAAACTGGTTGAGTTTAAGTTGATGTGCAATATAGCAAATAACATGACCTTGTTTCTGTATCCTGGTAGTTTAAGCAGTTACATTTGCAGAAATGAAAACTCAGTGGGAAGTGACATACACAAGATGCCACGGATGTATAACAACTTTGTGCTGAGAACAGTGCCAATGGCCAAGAACACAGCACTCTGTACTACAAGGAAAAGTGATAAGCTGTGGAATCCGATCATAAAAAAAAAATGTATATATGGTACTGAGTATCAGAACTCAGAAGACCTCTATTTCCAAAGTTCTCTTCTAGAAAGCATACACCGAATGGATATTTTTTTTCATCTAATGCCCTTGACAGAAAGTTAGAAAAATGAGATGTGTGCTCAACTTACTACACTCCCTAACATTTCTGACAAAACAATCATAAATGTTTTTATTACTCTGGGGGACCCTTTCTGATGAACAGTCTTACAATTTCATCTAACACTATAATGGTAACAGAAATTGTGTTGGTAAAGTTGAAACAAATAATCAACCTTAAAACATAAATAGATAACATTTGTGATTTCCTAAATGATGAAGTTTCAATTTTATGAGTGCTGCAGGATGACATATTTTATTAGCTACTGAAATCACTGTCTACTAAAAATTGAGAGTACAGCACAAAGTCAGATGTTTCAAGAAATAAGGTCAGCTTGCAATGTACGCAGCCAAGTCCGTGGGTGGCATGTAGGCAGTCACTTCCAGTCGCATGGCAGGAGTTTCATAACTGCTTGAACGACCTGTGGGTAATCCTGAGTACTGACTGAAAGAGAAATATATCCAGTGATGTGGAGGATCCTTTTGGTGACCTAAAGTTAAATAGAAATCTGATTTGTTCTACTTCTGATTTCTTTATGTGTAGTGTGGCTATAATTGAATACACAGCGTCCTGCTATTGAATGAATGTATCAATATAGATGCCTAAAACAGTTATTGTTGACAATGTCTCCAAACCATAAAGAAACATACATACGATTATGGTGGTGTGCAGAATTATACTTGTGTTGAGCTGGATGCTTCATCTCTAAGTATTTCAATTGCATGCTACCATGATTGTAGGCTTGTCATCTAGCTTGCTACTTTCTTTTGTTGTCTGGCAAATGAGATGGGGAAAGAGAACAACTATGTCCAGAACCTCAGGTGAAATGCTACATAATTAATGTAGTCTAAATCGGTGAATCTTTCATCTGCTAATATTGCTCAGTCTGTTGTAAAACAGGGCCTAGAATTTACCTGCAGCCAATATTAAGCTTTGTTAGACACCACTTGTAATTTCCATCCATTGTAAATATTCACCATTAATCTTCATACAAGTTCTCTGTGAACTGAGCCTTCAACAGGTTACCAATCTCAGCTCAAGCTGATTCATCGATAGAAGGAGAACTTGTCAACTACTAGAGCAGAGGTCACTAACAGGCGGACGGCGGTCCGGGTCCGGACCCAGAAGCTGTCTCATACGGACCCAGACTTACAGCCAAGACAGAAGGTTATGATTTAAAACCTGACGGGGCACTTCTATTTTAGCCAGCGCAGCTTTTGTAGTCTTTACGGTAATGTTTTTGTGGATGAGGAAATGCACAGACCAATTGTATGTGCGTTAAGCCATTTCACGTGATACCACTCAGCCAATCAAGTCTGTGGATTCTAGGTGGTAGAAAGTGAGAGATACAGATGACTGCTCTGGAAAAAGAAAAGATGGGTGAGACGGAGAAGGGGACAGAAAAATATGGAACAAATGGCACTCTCCAAAAAAGGAAAGTGGACAGCGAAAATAGGGCATTTAATCTGGAATGGACAAACTCATTTCTGTTCATACTTCCCACTGGGAGCACTAAACCAATGTGTTTCTGGTTTCGTACAAACATACCCACTCAAATCTGAAGTGAGATCACAGAAAATAATTAGTCTCAGAGCCCAATATGACCTGTCCACCAGGATCCTGAGCCACACATTCACTGCCCAACAACGTGCTTATGAGTGTTCCCTCAGAATTGCTTGAATTTTAGGTCAACACAAAAAGCTATTTACTGATGGTGGGGTTGTCAAAGAATGCATGAGTGCAGTAGCTGAGACACTACTTGAGGGAAAACAAAAACAAGAGCTGTGTGATAAAATAAAGCAAATACCATGTCAGCATCATGTGCCACAAAGAAAAGTGAAATATTGACTCAGGACGTGCTAACCCAGCTTGATGAAGCAGTGTAAATGATAAACAAATGGACAATGTGGCCTTTTTGGTTGATATCACTTCACATTTGAATGAACTGAATTTGAGGCTACAGGGCAAAGACAATTCAGTTTGTGAACCGATGACGGCTATCCACTCCTTTCAGAGGAAACTTGAGGAAGACTTGCAGGGAGACTATGAACACTTCCCAGCAGTGCAGGAACAGGTTCAGGGACAGCGAGATGTGTCTTCTTTTGTTGACTTTATTCATAAACTGATTGTAAAACTTCAGCAACCATTTTGACACCTTCAGCTTTGGACAGCAGCTCACCATGTTCATTCAGAGCCCATTTCTCATCACAGATGTCAGGAGGTTCTCAAAGGAAGACTCACAACACTTTAAATGGGTAAATGCTGGGCCTCTTCAGATGCAACTGGTTGATTTCCAAGCAGATGTGGCCCTGAAAGAGCAGAGTGAAAGAACTGACCCTTCCACTTTCTGGCTCCAAATGGTCCCTGAGACAGCTTTCCAAGGTCTGAGGAAAGTAGCCTTGTACATCTTGACCATGTTTGGCTCCACACACAACTGCGAGGCAGCTTTCTCCACAATGAACATAATCAAAACTAAATATCGTTCCAGGCTCACCAATGAACACCTCCACATGTCTATGAGAATGGCTCTGACTCCAATCAAGCCCAGGTTTAAAATCCTGGCAGGACAAGCTAGAGCTCAATTCTCTCACTGAGCAAAAAAGTGAGGCGATGAATATAAGAGGGGAAGAAAGTGAGCATTTAAAACTGTTTAATTGTTAAGATGTGTTGAGATTTATTATCTGTAAAATTGGTTGAGACTGTTGAGTCAAGATGTGAAACAGAAAAGGGGAAATTCAAGCTTTTTCTCCATTTATTTTATTTTTCTGAAGTTAAGTACTTTATTTAAACATGCACAATTTTCACATTTTATTTATTTTGTCTTATTTTGAAATGCAGTCCTACTTTTATTTAGTAAATTTAAGAACATTATATACTGTGACAGAACATTATACATATTTGCAGTCATACATACATGTTCAGTTCTGTGTTACGCGACAATAAATATTGTCATAAAGTTTTTGAATTGTACTGAATTCATTTGATTTGAAAGTCTGGTATTGATTACATGCAGATGCTGATACAACCACTAGGCTACTTAAATATATATGATACTAAATAGTTAGACAACATGATCTTCCGGACCATTGCTTCAAGAAATTTTCTCTAATTGGACCTCTTTAGATTTTAGTTGAATACCCCTGTACTAGAGTTAAATGCTAAGTCTTAAGGTTTTAGAGGAATATTCACATATTGTACTCTTTATTAAAATGGTCAAGTTTGGTCACATTTACAGTGTAAGGTGAAACTGTTACAAAGTTATCATCATCATATATATCTGGTTTGCATTCACCCAAATGTTTACTTTTTAAAACATTGATGTGAGATGTTTGTGAGATCAGCAGCATTCATCTTAGGACTTGACACCTGTCTATTGCAGAGCATGCTGAATTACTAATACCACTTATAGTTACCAAGCAGTATATGGAATTCACTTTGCGAATATTTGTTTGGATCTTTCCTAATCAAAAATACACAACTATAATTTTTTTAAATCGCTGGACTAAAATTCAAAATAAAAATCTAAAAAGTCTACAAATATGGAAAGTCTCTACCTGCGCTGAACCACTCAGAATGCTTGCCAAAACCCCTAACTCCAAGTGTGCTGCTAAGAATAGAATTCAATTATCTGAGACCAAAGACTTTGAGCGCTTGTGTTTCAAGAGTTAGCTATATTGTGTAGCACTGTCCCTGCATGTTAACTATGAGAAATAAGGGCTCTTCTTTTTCAAGCCAAACAATGTTTTTGAAGATAAGTCAATTTGAAACAGTTAGGTATTCTGAACAACAATCAAATTCCCCAGATCAGTATTGCAACCATTTCATCCAATCACAAATCTAGTGATTTGAACCATAACAATTCAGCTAAGCTTTTAAGCTCTTAAAAAAAAAAAACTGTAGGTCAGGCAGTTATGATGTTGTTCAAGTACTTTCATTTATTGTTAAAAATGAGAATCTTACATACTATAACTACGTCTTTAAATGACTCTTTGCAATTCTGAAAATACTGTATTTTTGCAGGACCAAATGTCCCTGCCCTGTTTTCTGTGACTTTCACTGCACACTTGATTTTCAGTCTTTGACAGCATAAAACCCCCATCTCAGCCCAAATGAAATTCTTTAGGAAACTAAAAGATGAGTTTCTCTATAGAACTGAGCCAGCCTCTTGATGTGCATATCTGGGTCTCAGTATCAATCACATCCAATGACAGTTTTGCAAGCAAATTCCAGACACAGAGGTGCATGATCTTGGACTGTCTTATTGCTTTTGCCAACCCTGATGGACAAAATTATGTATCAAATACCAACCAAAGGATGGACGTAAGTTAACACGAGATAATAATTGTAAAATGTTTACTCTTCCTATTATAATCCAAGTGTCAGCATCAGCTCCAAGCTCTTTCCCCTGGTGCAGCTTCTGCTCTCTGAAGCAGAGTCCCTGTTGTCTAGATACGTTTTCAGTACCCCTCTACTCTAAGGGTTATTTCAGTGCCAGACCTCAGCAAGATATACAGCCGGTAAAGGAGATGGGCAAAGGTGCCACATAGAGTCCAGAGTCCATAGAGTCCAGTCTTTCTAAAGAACAGCTAGGTGGACAAGCCAACACATAAATGCAATGTTTCAAAAAGAAGAGTGTCTATGTGAAACTTTAAAAAGAGTAACTATAGTACACCTGGTGAGCACAAAGTATATATAAACTGAAAAGGAATCACCTAGCTTCCAAATGTTCCAGGGAAATCTTTTCATGGACCATGCAGACCTCATGACAAAGTATCACCTCTGTCCCTATGAGATAACAGGAAATTATTATAGTTTCACCGGAATTTGTTTCCTGGCTTTCTTTTTAATTTTTTGGGAAATTCTTTTATGTTCTGTAATTGATAAATATTTTTGTTTTCTTTCCTTTGGTATTAAATTATTCTTTAATTTGCATCATCCTGTTTATTAATTATTTTGTACTATTTTTATATTCTCTGTGTTGGTGATGTTTCTTGTCTTTTTTCAGTTTAACATAAGTAGATGGATGTTTAAGTTGTAGGAGCACCCTCATTCCTTAGATGTTTTAGTATTATTGTGGGGACATTAGACACTTCTCTTGTTGTTTGCCTTGTTTTGTATTCCCTTCTATTTGTAAGTGCTTGCTTTTTGATTCTTCTGGATTTGAATTTTTTCGCTTGTCTTTGACTATTTATTTTTAGATCAAGGATTCTTCGGGCGGCACGGTGGCGCAGTGGGTAGCGCTGCTGCCTCGCAGTTAGGAGACCCGGGTTCACTTCCCGGGTCCTCCCTGCGTGGAGTTTGCATGTTCTCCCCGTGTCTGCGTGGGTTTCCTCCCACAGTCCAAATACATGCAGGTTAGGTGGATTGGTGATTCTAAATTGGCCCTAGTGTGTGATTGGTGTGTGGGTGTGTTTGTGTGTGTCCTGCGGTGGGTTGGCACCCTGCCTGGGATTGGTTCCCTGCCTTGTGCCCTGTGTTGGCTGGGATTGGCTCCAGCAGACCCCCCGTGACCCTGTGTTCGGATTCAGCGGGTTGGAAAATGGATGGATGGATGGATGGATGGATTGTTCACTTTGAGATTGCCCCTTAGGTAAGTTTTTGTTAACTTTTGACCATATTTTATTGTTGCTCTTGCTTAATTTTTTTTAAAACTTATTTAAATAAACTTTAGTATTAATTCAATTCCTAGGGATGTTTTGAATTATGATACTCGATACCCATTTAATAACATGGCAAAAACAGAAACCCCATTCAATGGCTTTTTATTAAAAGTGCCTTCATTATTCAAGTGAACAATACTGAGCCTTTTTCTGTAACAGAATGCAAAGTACCTAAATGATAGTAAAAGCAGCTTTAAAAATGTGGCACATTCATCAGCTATCAATTAAGTAAACTAGTACTGATATTCATAAATATTACAATATAATGCAGGGCTTGAATTTGAATGTGTGATAAACATGGGGATTCTCATAGTGTAACAATGATGGTTGCATTTTAGCATAGCATTTATAAGGAATGATGTCATTATGGACCACTTGATCTTACCATGTGCACACTCTAAATTTATTCTCCAACATTTTCCTTCAAGTATATAAATACTGCTTAAAATACTAAAAATAAAAAAAACAAACATTATTACATCTTAAATGTTTCCAAATAATTCAGGATAAAAAAACAACCTGAAAAATCAAGGAAATACTGGGCAGATACTGCAATGAATCTAGCACAGGGCGCCTCAGTTACTCTAACAACTAAGCTTTAAATAAATGTTCAATAATAATATAAATTTACATAAATTAAATGTGACTATTTAATATTATGAGGCAGCATAGTGGTTAGGAAAAAAAAAAAGCCTAAATTTCTGAAACGTGGTATGAACGTTACAAATATTTTTTGTTATACTCACAAAATGTAAGGTTAAAATAAAGCTTTTATCACTGTAAATACATAATATCTAGGTTTGGTTAGCATAAATTTCGTCTATGAGATAACAAAAAGATAAAATATAGCTAATCCACAATTTAAATTAAAAAATCATATTGAAGAAAGTACAATCAACTTAAAAATATTTTGTACAATGAAGAGTGGTTTATACTTAATGTATAATTTAGTAGATAGCTAATACACTTAGTTGCATTATTTTGAATCTTTAATTTCAAAGATTTCTATTTACCCTCAGTTTGAGTAAGCTTAGTATCACGAAGGCTGTTAGTGACATGTGATAATTTATTTAGGTTTTCTACACATTTTATATAAAAAATAAATAACTAAATTACAAAGTGGTTACCATATTGAAATGACCCATTAATTGATCTACAGTCTACAACTATGGAAAACAACAGCAAACTAACATTAATTTATTTGTAAAAGACAACACATAAAATAAAGATGGTAGAATCTGTCAGAAAATAGACTGGAAGGAAAACGCTGCAGGTACCGTATGTTTCTCTAGCTTGACTGTGCCACATTTGACAAATTATGAGAAGGTCAATCCACCTTGAGGCAAAATACATTTGAAAAATGTATTTATCAACCACACAGCTGTTATTTGGCCCCAAGTGGTATGTTTTTATTTAAATACACATAAATAATCAGAATGAAAATTATTATAGTTAAGAGTTTTTACATTGATTCTTCTTCACACTACACTTATTATTAATTAAGATGGACTGTTTAAATAATTCCAGGAAAAAACAAATCCCCAGGACAGAAGCTTTTCACTTTTTGATGCTCCAAAAATACATTTTGAACATGAAAAACCTTTATAGATCAAAATGAAGAAAATCTTTTTGGCTTGTTTCATTTGTTTCTCTTTCCTTTTGATGAGTTTCAGATATAGTACCCAGCCTGATTTTAAAGTGGGCACTTTAGGCTAAAAGGCAATCTCATTTAATCATCTAGGAGCAAATCTGCCCACTTCAGTTGAGCACAAAGCTCATTTTTGTTTCAATTCTTTTTAAAAATCCTATAGCTGCTCTGGCAAGCCATTCAGGCACTGTCACTTTGCTTTTAAGTCTACATTTAAGATTTTAAGAAGCTAATTCTACTGGAAACAACTAAAAGGCTGCTGTTTATTATTTTGTGTTTAATAGCAAAATAAACAACTGCATGGCAATCATCCATCCATTTTCCAACCCGCTGAATCCGAATACAGGGTCACGGGGGTCTGCTGAAGCCAATCCCAGCCAACACAGGGCACAAGGCAGGAACCAATCCCGGGCAGGGTGCCAACCCACCGCAGATGGCAATCATCTTAAAAAAAAAAAAAATGCCCAGACTACAGTACATGAAAAGTCCAAATAAAAAGTATATTCTCATCTAAAAATAAGTACCAACCTACTGAAGTGAAAACAATACCAAAGGAAACCACCCACTATAATAAGGCTAGTTTAAACATGGATGGCATAGCTCAAGAGTATTTTGCAAAAAGTTAGTCATCCAGTTCTCAACCTTTTTTCTGGGCATACACCCCCAGGAATTGACATGTTTCCAAGTATCACCATCATTATTTTTGGTTTAATTAGGTACTTTAATTAGGTAAAACTAAAGCTGATGTTTCTTTACTCCCTCCCCTCAAAAATACACTGCATGGGGAAGGGGTTAACAAGATATTACAGATAGGTTTTGTGTTATTGTGCCTTATAATTATTCTTCACTAGACATACTGTTTTTTCATTTTTTTTTTTTTTTGTTAATGTGTGAACAATAGCTTAATAGGGAATAAAAATTAGATCAGATAAACTTTACTGACCCCAAGGGGAAATTTAGAAGGCTATCATTTCTATACTTTCACTTTACAAAACATATACAAGTTCAGTGATTTCACTTCATGTGTGGGTGGGGAAGCGGCAGTTCATCCCTGGGTAACAACAAATGGATGAGAATTTTTGGCTTTGGGGATTTCAGTATAGGGTTGATAAACAAAGACATGCTCATTGAGGACTACCTGATTTATCTTATCGTGTACACAAACTAAATTTATTTACTTACAGTTTCTGTCTATTAAATGAAAAATAAACACTACTTAAAACCAATACTAAAAAATCAAATATATTTATGTCATTAATGTGTATTAGTGAATACAAAGTAATTCAGGACATTTTTATTCAGACAAACTCTTTAAAGCAGCTTTGATAACAGTACATTTTTCAAATTAGGTTTACAGAAAATCACATTGTCAGGTCTGTGATAGATTTGTTTTTGTGAGATGGCATCAGTGTATGAAGGAAACATTAGCTTGTTAATAACACTTATGGAAGAGCAATACCTGTATTAATGGATAAGTCAAATGAAATCAAATTTCAAAGGTTAAAAACTCCCGGGGACTCATGTATAAAACTTTTTTATGCTCTAACACAAGCCATTTCTTATTCAAAAGTCAGGATTTATTAAAAAAACCTGAAGTTTCCATGGAAATTGGCTTAAAATTAAGGAAAAGTTTCAGCCATTCGCATGTCCCATGCAGACTTTTTTGGTGTTGACATTTTAATGACTCCTGGTAGCATGATAATAAAGTGAACTGAAAATCTTGTTTCATTGCGTATTTCAGTGGTGAGTCAGTCACATTCTGATATCCGTCCACCCATTCATTTTCTATACCTGCATGTTTTAAACTTGTAACAGACTTTTGTGTAATGGTCTCTGTAATGTAGGCTTCATTTCAGAATACAACTCCAAGAAAATGGCTCTAGAATGTTTTTATTGGCTTAGAAGTTAGTCATCATCATGAAAAAGGACAAACATGCCTTTAACGATATTTAAATAACAGGAATCATGTTTTTAAGATTGTGACGTAATCAAATTGTATCAAAATAAGGATGTACTTGTTTTAACAAGTTAGAAAATGCACACACAGGATAACATTCTGATGCGACTTAGTTACCTGATTTGAAAGTTGGAGAGTTTTCTGTTATCTGTTTGCTTCATGAAAAAGACATGTGCCACATTATTGTTTTTTTTTTTTGTGACATGTGTTAGACATTTGTCCAGAACACCATGTATTTGTACAGGCAGGCTGTTTTAGTTTGGGAAAATGGTTCAAAGGTTTTAACAGAAAATAAGCAGGCAAGAATCAGAGAGGAAAGGTCCAATACTTCAATTGTTTACTTGTTCAAATATAATATCAGTTACATACAATATAATAGCAATATACATGCAGATATAGGAATTGTACTATTGACAAAGATATATGATTTATACTATTGACTTACAGTAATACAGATATGTGAATTATACTATTGACTTACAGTAATACAGATATGTGAATTATACTATACTTACAGTAATATCAAAAGACCCAGAGCCATCATCCTAGACCAGTAGACTGAGGGAGCCCGCGTGTCAGTCTCGTCAGAGGATCAACTCGTGAGCCTGGTCCAATACCGGGCGGTGTGCACGTTCCCCACGGTTGAGCTTCCGAAGAAACTGAGGGCGGAACCTTCCCTTATATACTAATTGAGTGTCCTTACCCAAAATGGCTTACGTGTAAGCAGTGTATACAGAAGTGATCAGTTTCTGCACACCTTCTTCCCACGGGACATCTTATTGTTTTTCTTCTACTTGGCCCTCACTGAGATGGTGCCTAGTATCAGAAGACACACAATAACAAGCGTTGCTTGCAATGAAGCCCCTCGAAGTGAAAAACAAGTACATGGCCTTGACTGTATTCCCATAACATTCTGAAACTCTTTATGAGAAGCAAGTTTTTGCACATTCTTTCGCTATCATCCCAAACATTCCAATCTTTGTAGCTGGTTTTGCACTGAAGCGACCAACCCCCCCCTCTTACTCCTTTATTTCATCCCTTCTCCTGTTACAGAGAAAACCTTTTTTATTACACAGGCATAAGCCATAGCCACTCACAGTGTTGTTTCAATCGTTCATGCTGGCTACCAAGGATCTGATTGCTGAAAAGTGTCTTTCAGGAGAGAAAAAGAGACAGATATAGACATAATCTTCAAGTCAAAATAACCTCTCTTGAGCTAAATCTGAAACAGTGAACTAACCTGTAATTGAAATTGTACACAGTATTTCTCTATCAGTTTTACTGGCAACATGCATGTGAGAGATGCTTTTGTCAAAACAGATTATTGCAGTCATTGATCCACCCATTCTCTAAACCTGGTTATCCAGTGCAGGGGTCAGCTAAAGCATAGCCCAGCGAGCAACAGACACAAGCAGGAATAGGCCCTGGACAAAGCACCAGCGAATTGCAGGGTGAACACATAAACACATACATCAGAAGATGAGGTTGCCTTGCCAATTCATCTAACTTGCAAGTCTTTAGAGTGCAGGAGGAAACTGGAACAAACCGGTGACTTTGCCCCTGCATCATTCTTTTATTTCGATAAATTGAACTTTTTTTCCCCCAATTAGTTGTTACATTAACTGTGGCCTTAAAAATTGAGGAAGAAATACCCTTTATTTTAGATTTATTTTAGTAAAATAATGCACCCATTTTGTAAGCCCCCAGCCTCTCCATAAAATCTGGCAATTATCAGTAATACCTCAAGTTCACATTCACTGAAGTTTCCACCTTCTTTGTTCTCTCATGGTTTGAAAGTAAAAAAGTCACTCAGGAACATGGCCAAATGTACATGGTGATTAGGTCATAAATATTCAAAAAGGGCACTTCTAAGATATACATAGTGACTGGCGGAAGGCGACAAGAGTAGTTAAAAGAGCGTGCATGAGTGAATAGTTTTAAGTTGATTTGAAATTTATAAAGGAACTTGGCATGGCACCTGGCATATGCACGCCTTTGTTAATTAAAGTTTTTTTTTTTTTTTTTTTTGCAAGTGTGTGGTTTTTGCCTTTTGAAATTAAAGTATGGGATCTAAGCAATGTTTTATGCATGAGGCCCCTAAATCTTTAATTTTCAAAATCTTTCACAGGTTTGAGGATAAAATGTATCATCATCATCATCATCATTAATATTACTATTAAATTAATCAGTCAGTCATTTTCGAACCTGCTTAGTCCTAAATAGGGTCATGTGGGACTGCTGGAGCCTATCCCAGCTACCATAGGGTGCAAGACAGAAACAAACACTGGACAGGGCGCCAGTTCATCGCAGGGCAAACACACACAAAACCACACACACAGCCGAACCACGCACTAGGGCCAATTTAGAATCAGCAATTCACCTAACCTGCATGTCTTTGGATTGAGGGAGGAAAATAGAGCACCCTGAGGAAACCCAACTGAAATTGTCAAATAGAGGTTACAATTTTTCGGAAATTCCTAAAAACAGCCTTCCTTTTGTGGTTCTCAAGCTGCTTCACATAACTGATTAGATTTTGCTATTGCTTAGTCTATATAACTTATTCATATTTTGCCAATGAACTGGATGGCAGTACATACTCACAAATTGAGACCGGGGCCCATTCGCTCCTATACCAGTCAAAAATGGCCCATTTGTACTATCCAAATATGTGTTGTTTGTGCTTTCATCATGTTTGGCACATTTCAGTTGTTATAGTAATTAACATTAGTTTCAAAAACACAACAATCAAGATACACTGTTTCCCCGAAAATAAGGGTCTTATACTAATTTTTACTCCAAAAGATGCACTAGGGGATGTCTAATATTTATTTGTGTACAACAATCTACATTTATTCAAATACAGTCATATCTTCTTCTGTAATATCGTCATAACTCTCCACATTCAAACCCTGAATTCCAGCCTGAATTTCTTTCAACTCCGGACGCTTTAAGGATCTTCTGGGATCGATATGCGTGCTTCAAGGTTTGAAAGGTTTGAATGGTTTGATGTGGTGGAGCAAATGCCAACTTACAAATGCATTCGTGGTGCTTTTATATTCAAGTGTCGCATATTCCACGAACGTACATACGCTATATATTTTAAAAGTCTCACATAACCATTTTCTGTGCTGTCTTTTTTTCCACTTCACAACAGTATCAGAATGTACGGCAGCGAATTTGAGCAACAAAGAAAAAAATTAAAGACACAGTGAAAAGGTATATTTTGTGATTAAAGTGTAAAGTTCGGCTTTAATCTCGAAATCACCACTTTAACCTTGTAGTTTACTTTATCATTAAAGCAAACTATCGTAAATGTCATCTTAAAACCGACCCAGTTGTTAACTGCTACCTGCTTCTGGCAGCAGCAATCGCCACACAGAACACATTACATTTATGATATTCCAGCTCTCTGCACATTTGGAATCCTTAGATTTATACTTGATATCACTTTCATGATGAAATGCATTAAAGTATGTATGTTACATTTTACAGATAAATCGTTAACATTGTTTAAATAAAGAATACTCTAAATAATTGCACATATGGTTATGGCACAGCAGTAACGCTGCTGTCTCGAAAGGAGTCGCGTCGCTGGTGTTACCTGTCTGGAGTTTGCATGTTTTCCTGGTGGGTTTCCACAGTGTGCTCCGTTTTCCTTCCAAAGACTTGAAGGTTTGGAGATTTGGTGACACTAAAATGACGCTAGTGTATGTGTGTGCTTGTGTTCAGCTTGCGATGAGCTGACGACCCGTCCGGGGATTTTGTTTCAGTCTCGCACCCGATGCTTGCTGGAATGGGCGCATCCCTGGATTGATGGATGTAATCATTAAACATCCTTTTCAGAGACATTGTGGCAAGGTGTCCTCGGAATTTAATGGATGTTTCAGGCAATACATAACACAGCGAAGCCAAACATCTTCTCGCTGTGATGATCTCTCGCTCTGCCACCTGGTGGAATCTTCCAGATTTACGTAAAGTATGTGTGCAGGTAAAAACAGTACAACGCTTGTGTAGCAGTAGCATCCGCTGAAGTACATGTCACGTCACATGAAGCATCAACCTGGCCTTAGGCGCCTTACTATTCAGCTAACCATCTTGACTTGGGCTTATTTTTGGGGTAGGGCTTATATTACAGAGTAGCCTGAAAATCATGCTAGGGCTTATTTTCGGAGAAGGTCTTACTTTCAGGGAAACACGGTATGTAGTGTTTGCTGATTCCGGAGCTCTGACAGAGTGACCATCGGGTTCTTGGTCACCTCCCTGACTAAGACCCTTCTCCCCTGATCGCTCAGTTTAGATGGCCGGCCAGCTCTAGGAAGAGTCCTGGTGGTTTCGAACTTCTTCCACTTACGGATGATGGAGGCCACTGTGCTCATTGGGACATTCAAAGCAGCAGAAATGTTTCTGTAACCATCCCTACATTCGTGCCTCGAGACAATTCTGTCTCGGAGGTCTACAGACAATTCCTTTGACTTCATGCTTGGTTTGTGCTCTGACATGAACTGTCAACTGTGAGACCTTATATAGACAGGTGTGTTCCTTTCCAAATCATGTCCAATCAACTGAATTTACCACAGGTGGACTCCAGTTAAGCTACAGAAACATCTCAAGGATGATCAGGGGAAACAGGATGCACCTGAGGTCAATTTTTGAGCTTCATGGCAAAGGCTGTGAATACTTATGTACATGTGCTTTCTCAATTTTTTTATTTGTAATAAATTTGCAAAAACCTCAGGTAAACTTTTTTCACGTTGTCATTATGGGGTGTTGTGTGTAGAATTCTGAGGAAAAAAATGAATTTAATCCATTTTGGAATAAGGCTGTAACATAACAAAATGTGGAAAAAGTGATGCGCTGTGAATACTTTCCGGATGCACTGTAAAAGTATTAATTATGAAATTTTTTTTAGCCTTAAAAATAAAGCAGGATTTTATGCTTCTTGAGGTGTGGCAGCAACAGATTCTCTCCTTTGCTTTAGGGTGCTCTCTCTTTCTGGCTTTCTTCTTCTGTTACTCCCTGTCTCTGCCTTCACCTGAGCTCCTCACTCCTAAGTTTTTAAAATTGTGTGTGCTCCCTCATGTGCCATCATGCAACTCCTAGTACCATTAGTGGCATGGATAATGGAGGTCGAGAACCACAGATCTAGGGAGCAAACAGCAGATTACTCGCACATTATTTCTCTGTGTATTAAAAACCAAACACAAATGTATACTTACAATGCTAGTACTTGTAGAGTCCAGAGCTTATCCTGGTAGCTGGAGCCTCGAATAGATGTACTGTATGCTAGTAACAAAAATGTATGAATGCCAAAAATTATAGTTATGGAGATTTGGACCTATTATAAATGGATAACACTTGTTTTAAAACTATTAATTTAAATAACAGTTGGTAAAAAATGCAGTGGGCTCTGGATTACATGCTTTTAACTCTGAACAGTGCTAAATTTATCTTCACTTAAACTATTAATTTTCCTCATTATATATAATAGCTTAAATTATTTCTGTCATGTGATGGACATACAATACGGGAAAGAATGTAAAACTATTTTTAAATCTCTTTTCACAGAAAAAGCACACTGGTACAAAATACTGTCTGCATTACACCAATTTTCAATATAGAACAAAACACTAAATTAACTAAGTAGAACTAACTATATTATAAAATACAGTTAGGTCCATAAATATTTGGACAGAGACAACTTTTTTCTAATTTTGGTTCTGCACATTACCACAATGAATTTTAAATGAAACAACTCAGATGCAGTTGAAATGCAGACTTTCAGCTTTAATTCAGTGGAGGGAACAAAATGATTGCATAAAAATGTGAGGCAACTAAAGCATTTTTTTAACACAATCCCTTCATTTCAGGGGCTCAAAAGTAATTGGACAATTGACTCAAAGGCTATTTCATGGGCAGGTGTGGGCAAGTCCGTCGTTATGTCATTATCAATTAAGTAGATAAAAGGCCTGAAGTTGATTTGAGGTGTGGTGCTTGCATGTGGAAGATTTTGCTGTGAACAGACAACATGCTATCAAAGGAGCTCACCATGCAGGTGAAAGAAGCCATCTTTAAGCTGCAAAAACAGAAAAAAACCCATCCGAGAAATTGCTACAATATTACGAGTGGCAAAATCTACAGTTTGGTACATCCTGAGAAAGAAAGCAAGTACTGGTGAACTCAGCCACAAAGTCTACCACAAAGAGAAGACTGCATGAAAGTAAATACAGAGGGTGCACTGCAAGGTGCAAGCCACTCATAAGCCTCAAGAATAGAAAGGCTAGATTGGACTTTGCTAAAGAACATCTAAAAAAGCCAGCACAGTTCTGGAAAAACATTTCTTTGGACAGAAGAAACCAAGATCAACCTCTACCAGAATGATGGCAAGAAAAAAATATGGAGAAGGCGTGGAACAGCTCTTTATCCAAAGCATACCACATCATCTGTAAAACACGGTGGAGGCAGTGTGATGGCTTGGGCGTGCATGGCTGCCAGTGGCACTGGGACACTAGTGTTTATTGATGATGTGACACAGGACAGAAGCAGCCGAATGAATTCTGAGGTGTTCAGAGACATACTGTCTGCTCAAATCCAGCTAAATGCAGTCAAATTGATTGGGCAGCGTTTCATGATACAGATGGACAACAACCCAAAACATACAGCCAAAGCAATTCAAGAGTTTATTAAAGCAAAGAAGTGGAAAATTCTTGAATGGCCAAGTCAGTCACCTGATCTTAGCCCAACTGAGCATACATTTCACTTGTTGAAGACTAAACTTCAGACAGAAAGGCCCACAAACAAACAGCAACTGAAAGCCGCTGCAGTAAAGGCCTGGCAGAGCATTAAAAAGGAGGAAACCCAGCATCTGCTGATGTCCATGAGTTCAAGACTTCAGGCTGTCATTACCAGCAAAGGGTTTTCAACCAAGTATTAGAAATGAACAATTTATTTCCAGTTATTCAATTTGTCCAATTACTTTTGAGCCCCTGAAATGAAGGGATTGTGTTAAAACAATGCTTTAGTTGCCTCACATTTTTATGCAATCGTTTTGTTCACCCCACTGAATTAAAGCTGAAAGTTTGCACTTCAACTGCATCTGAGTTGTTTCATTTAAAATTAATTGTGGTAATGTACAGAACCAAAATTAGAAAAAAGTTGTCTCTGTCCAAATATTTATGGATCTAACTGTATATAAAACACACACACACACACACACACACACACACACACACACACACACACACACACACATATTAGCAAACAACTATTTTTTGTAACATAACCTCAGTGATATTAAATGAAAAATGAAATATATTAGATTATGGTGAAATAGTCCAACTGTAAAAATGGAACATAGAAGACAGCAAATCAGTAGTGGAGTGAGGCCAAGGTGCTGTTATTAATCACTGAAGAAATTTTAAAATAGAGACGCCTGATTAACATTTAGGTAGTTTGTTAACATTTTAGCCTTTTCCAGGATACTGAATAGCTGTGTTTAATGTAGTGATAAAGTATCTTAATTTAGAATTTCCATATACCCAACTGTAGAAAATCTGATGGCCAAAAACAATGTAAAAGCATGACAATGACAAAAGGATGAATAGTAATTTCTCTCATTCCATATTTTTGTTTTAGATATAAAATATGTATGATGGCAAGTCAAAGGGCATAAATAGGTTGTTTATTTAAATAAACATTTTAGTAACACAGAACTAATTTTTCCATATTTTGTCCAATTTTGCATCAGGAAAAAGTTCTCAAGTGGGTGTTAAACACAAACCAATCATTTCCTTACTCTGGGTTAATTTAGATACTAAATGGGAAAGGATTTTTAACTTAAATAATTCCATCCATTATTCAGTGTAAGAAAGTGACTGACAACATCATGTTTGTTTTAGCAATGCATGACGACTGATTTTTTTTTTTTTTTAAGAATGAAATCCTTGGGGCTGACATTAATGCCTACTTTTACTGTGCATATTGAGATACATGCAAGAGTATTAACTGTGTCAGATGATGTGTAAAGTAAATAAAACAATGAAAGACTCACAATGTCAATCATCTCTACACCGAGTGGCTATGAACCATCCATAATGAGAGTTACAAAGAAAAAAAAACCTAATTAAATCATTTTACAGAAAGACATGATATTCAGAGAAATTGAAGATGAGATGAGAATATGGATCCATATGGTACAGAAGATACTGAAATGTTTGTGATACTGGAAAGTCTCTGTCTTCCTGATGGCATGCTTTCTGACAGAAGGCCATGAAATTTGTTGAAAAATCCTTTCCTCATAAATGTTGGCAAGATCTGTCAGTGAAGGAATTAACTTCTTCACAGCATTGAGAAGGGTGACAAAAACAGACTTCATCACAATGATCTGGAAATCAAATGGCTTGAATGAAGTTCTGTCACTACAGAATCTTTAAATCCCTGGTATGGTGGCAAATGCATCAGTCATTGTGATTTTGTCAACACATTAGATTGGCATAAAGTAATTTCTTCACTCTTTTTAAAGTGTTTTTCCAATGAACCGATGGCATGTTGCCAGTAAAGGGGAAGTACTTTAAATATGTTTCCCCATAAAGAAATCTAGCTAAGAAAATTAAGTTTACTTTTTCTTAAAAGACACTTTTATACTAAACACTAACACAGCTAAAAAAATGATAAGCAACTGAAATAAAAAAAAATGTTGGAGAAAAGAAAAACAACATGAAATGCTGCAGAACCCATTTAGCAAGTGCTAAATAGGGAAAAGTGTTGTTACCTGAAAGAATTAACACTGATTAGTCAGCAACCCATTAATACAAGTCTGAATCCACCATAGTTTAAGGTTTTCTCTTCATAGTGTCACTTTAGTTATTTTTGTGGTTACACGTTTTGATCCATTTTGAATATGTCCTGATACATTTTATTGCATTTGCATCAGGAGTGGGCAGGAGGAGGAGTATAGGAACCTCATCAAGGACTTCGTTAAATGGTGCGACTCAAACCACATAGACCTGAACACCAGCAAAACCAAGGAGCTGGTGGTGAATTTTAGGAGGCCCAGGCACCTCCTGGACCCCGTGATCATCAGAGGTGACTGTGTGCAGAGGGTACAGACCTATAAATACCTGGGAGTGCAGCTGGATGATAAATTGTACAGGACTGCCAATACTGATGCTCTGTGCAAGACAGCACAGAGCTGGCTATACTTCCTTAGAAGACTGGCGTCCTTCAACATCTGCAATAAGATGCTGCAGATGTTCTATCAGACGGTTGTGGCGAGTGCCCTCTTCTACGCAGTGGTGTGTTGGGGAGGCAGCATAAAGAAGAAGGACGCCTCACGCCTGGACAAACTGGTGAGGAAGGCAGGCTCTATTGTAGGCATGGAGTGGTGGCTCTGAGGCTAAGGATCTGCGCTGGTATCCCAAAGGTTGCCGGTTCGAATCCCCGTCACTGCCATAAAGGCCACTGCTCTACTGGGCCCTTGAGCAAGGCCCTTAACCTGTAATTGTAGGGGCGCTGTACAATGGCTGACCCTGCGCTCTGACCCCAAGGGGTATGCGAAAACTACCAAATTCCTAATACAAGAAATTGTATAAGGCGAAATAAAGAACAAAAAAAAAAAGGAGCTGGACAGCTTGACATTCATGGCGGAGCGACGGGCGCTCAGCAGGCTCCTATCAATTATGGAGAATCCACTGCATCCACTAAACAGTGTCATCTCCAGACAGAGGAGCAGCTTCAGCGACAGAAAGCTGTTACTGTCCTGCTCCATTGACAGACTGAGGAGATCGTTCCTCCCCCAAACTATGCGACTCTTCAATTCCACCCGGGGGATAAACGTTAACATTATTCAAAGTTATTGTCTGTTTTTACCTACATTTTTATTACTCTTTAATTTAATATTGTTTTTTTGCATCAGTATGCTGCTGCTGGAGTATGTGAATTTCCCCTTGGGATTAATAAAGTATCTATCTATCTAGTTTTTTTTCCTTTCTATTGTTTCAAATTGTGCCTCCTTTTCATGAATGCCATAATGTTATTGATATCAATGGTGCCTTTGTTAAACAAAAGCCTGAAGCCCAATTGCATTGTGGTAAGTACTACCTTGCATTTGATATTTGACAATAAAATAAGGTTATGTTCACATTGCAGCTCAGTTCCCATTTTTTCACTTACATGTTTCACAGATTTATTCTTTTTAGAAAAGTGTGAATAACAAAAAACAGCATGGAATCGCACCTTTTCAAAAAGAATTTTAACTACTATTGTAACCACTGTTTGTTTAGCATATAAACCTTGATGTCTCACTCCCAACAGTCCTTGTTCTTCACTTGTGTCTGGAGATTTCTTCATACAGATACTAATTATTGTGCTCAAAGCAACATCTACCATTTTTCATTTTCTGTTTCTCTTCCCAGCAGATGTCCTGCACTGAAAAAACATGAAGTAGCAGCACTGCAACTTGCATCAGTCTATTAGGTCGATTCTGTCTAAACATTTGTTTTTACTCAGTTTGCCACATGTAGAGTATATTCAGGATACTTTTCTGTAAACACTAATATTGGTTATGGATCACAAACAAAATAAACAAACTAAAACAAAAACCAAAGGTCAGATATGAGGGAAGAATAGAAAAGAGCTGTATTGTATTGAAACAGCTGTATTGTGAATGCAGCCTTACAAGACTTGTGCTTGTTCAGACAAGAGCTTTTTATTATGTTTGACAACAACATCCAAAAATGCAAAATGTGGGGAAAATACTAAAGATAGGAATGTTAAATTGGGGATCTGTTGTATATGTAAAGAAGCAAACTTATCCATTTTTAAAACATTAATAAAAGTCTAATAAAATGTAAAAAAAATGTAGTCCCATATTTTAATGTTTCAGATCTGCTGCACTCTGAAATTAATTCCAGCATTATTAGCAAATCAAATTCAACTTGCTAAAAGTACAGGCTAAAGGATGTTTATATACCATGTAACATTTTCAATGTAAAAAAATATATGAAAATAAAATCAGCCGTTCTTAAGTGGCTCATCTACAAATCTCAACTAATGTACAGCACTGTTCATGTTTTGTGTGTGTGAGTGTGCTGAGGAGTTGAGAAATATCAGAGTATCAAGCTAGCATGAATATCATTCCACTTTGTCATTATGCTTTGCTAATGTAGAAAATGATTATTTATTATTATTATTGCAATAGTTTTAATGCGTATTACATTTTAATTTTTGCAACTGTTGGAGCTGATGTGCCACTAACACTAGATGTGACCCGCTCGCGCTAGCTGAGCGATGAACTAACATCTTGTGCACGACTATTTCCTTCTTCATGCCTTGATAGGTTCTGTATACCACATGATCCCGATGTGAGCTAAGTGAGTTTGACAATTGTATGTTATTTTATTTTAGAAGTAATCCTGATGCTGCAGCTCTAGGATACTGGGTTAGAGAACAGGCCTTTGTGAAGTTTACACATTTTCCCCGTGCCAAGGTGGATTTTCTCCAACACCACCAGTTCTTTACCTACATTCTAAAGTCTAGAATATTAGGGTATTTGTTTATTTAAAACTCTTCCCTCTGTAACTGTCTGTGTTTGTTTTAAGAGTGTGCCATATGATGGACTGGTGCTGCCGATTTCTGCTTTGTGCCCAATTTTACTGAGATAGTCTCAGATAGAACTTAGATAGAACTTTATTTATTTGTCCAAAGGGTGAAATATAGCTTTTACAGAATATCTTTAAATAAATACATACATAAGTAGATAAATAAATAAATATATATACACACATATACTGTGGTCTGAGCACACACCAGAATGACTAAAACTAAAGAAAATGTCTGACTTGGCAGTCACAGTCACACTGAGGCATTATGGAGACGTATTGCTGTTGGTGTAAAGGAGCCCCAGTAGTGTTTCTTGACACAATTCTGCTAATTCATTCGTTGGCTGAAAATCCTCAGCGTTAGTTTGTCAGAGATGGCATGTACAGAACTATTCATAATGGCACTTAGTTTTGTTTTAATGCTCTACCTTGCTATTACCTCCAGGTACCCTGAGTCAATACAATAAAGTGGGTTAAGAAAATAGAGGATGGATGGATGGATGGAGATATAGCACACATATACAATACAGCTCGAGTTTGAAGATACATATTATTGTATATATTGAACAGTATTACATTGGAGACTAAATGTTACAGTGAAATTGTTCTGTTGTTCTTAACTGCAGTTGCCATATTTTCAACAAATACATTGCAGATGCTCTTTCTTTTAGGTTTATAAAAAGCTCAAAGAGGACAACTGTGATAGAAGTACAAAAGGGCATTGGAAATTCAAAATAGAGCTAACATTGATGGAGAGAAAAAAAAAAGAGGACAGCACTTGAGCACAGTTCCCACATGACACTTCTAAGTCCTTTCACTTCTGTTCCCTAGCGTGCACATAACATATATGTTCAAAATGCAAGAACGACTGGAACAGTTTGAGGTCAGTTGTATTTCGGGATAGCATATGGAAAACTCATTTAGACATTAATCTACTGGCATGATTGCCAAGACAGCCTGAGGGATAAAATGCCCTTGGTCTTTGCAATGAAAGAAAGGTATTGTATGCCGTAACAAAAAATGTACAACCTAAAGATAGGATGAAGAGAAGGCTCATTTGTCATAGATAAAATGGGGGAAGGTCCTTTAAAATTCTCTTTGCTTGCTTGTACTGATTATTCTAGACAGCCAACCACTTTCCATGTAGGGCATAAGCAGTCGCAGCAATCCATAGTTTTGTCTTCTGGTCTATTATAGCAATGTGCTATTCTCAGATGTTCCCAATCATAAGACAAAGTATTTCATCCTATTAAAAACATGGCTCTTTTCTCCACTTCAAAAGAACATTTACACCATTCTAAGACTGACACAAGCATTGTCTAGGTAATGCAAAAATTCCTACACAGTTTTTCTTTCAAAAGAAAGATGTTATATTTTTTAAAGTATGAAACAGAAAAGTTTGGTGTTTGTGTCAGCTTTTGTATTAATTTATGATAAATTTAATGGAGATAAATTTACTAACAGCATTAATAGTACCTTGCAATTTATGTTTTATACATCTAACTAAAGCTTTGTTTGATATTTACTTAATATACATTTCCAAAAAGTAAATGCGGCTCAGAAAATTATTGCCAAATGACAATGTATATTTTAGTTGCACATATGTATCACTGTTGGAAGCACAACAAAACTAGAATTAATATTTTAAGGTTGATATTAATTAACACCTAGTCTTTTAAGGTACAGTGGTTGTGACCATGGAAATTTGTAAAAGATTATAATTAATTTACATAACATTTACTAATACTGCATAGTAAAAAGTGCTGTATAACAAAATTCAAGGGTATTACAAGCATAACATAAAATATTGCAGTTGATTACATTTCCATCTCTAACACATGATAGCAAAAAATAGGGAAAGTTAACTCTCAGACACAGCTTAATTACAATACCTATCAGGGGAAGTATTAAAAAAACAGTATTTACTATTATTTTTTTTATTTGTATTAATAAAAAGACATTTTTAATAAGCTTCAGCAACTCATCGTTTCCCACAGAAATCCACTTAAATTCAAAATATGCATACCTGCCCTTGCTCTTTCCTGTGGCTGTAATAGTCCTAAAAAAATCAAATTGTCATGCTGAAAGCTGAACAGTCAACCCAGTCTGATGTTATGTGCACTCTGGAGCAGGTTTTTATTTCAAGAACCTTTCTGTATTTGGATGCATACATACTTCCCTCAAGTCTGACAAGTCTCCTTGTCCGTGGCACCGATATTATACCCATAGAGCATAATACTTCCACTATCATGTTTCACCATAGGGATGTTATTAGGCAGGTGATGAGCAGTGCCAGGTCTTCATCAGACAGAACGGTTAGAGTTCTGTCTAAAAAGTTACATTTTACAAAGTGTCCTATAGTGCAGTGCTCTAGCCATTAAATAAATAAATCCATAAAATCAAATGAATGTGGAGGTTATAAATATCCACTAAATAATCCATTAAATCAAGGTTAAAAACCCTGGGCAGATAAAGCATGTCCTTAAAAACACAATCCGAGCCACAGTGGTTCCTTCTAAACTCCAACATTTCCTCGGCTTACCCTTTTCAGATTTCTCAGTAGGAGACGTCCACCAACAGGTGTAGACAACCCTTAATCCAGCTCAGGCCCCTGTTGCCAGTTTGTCTGTGTTTACAGGGCATCATGCTGAGCTTTATTCCCTCACCTCCCGCTGCCACTCCTTGGCCTTACATGGGAGTCATATTGAAATAGTTGGTCAGTCTTGCTCCCAGGCTGCTTAGCAGGAGCAACCCCCAGCCTCCTCTTGAGGGTCACCCACAAACTCTTTTCCTAGGGCTCACTTTCCCATCTGCCTGCTTCCCTCATGATTGCACCATTTCCCGTCCTATTTCTGCCCTTTTCTCCATTCTTCTTTAACCTCCATTCCTTCCTCTTTCCTTTTCTTGTTCATTTTCTGTTCTTGTTCTTTGTGTCTCTGTTCTCCTCCATTCTCTGCTGTAAAGACTCCTTTTATTAGACCTGATTGTGCGCACCTGACTATTCCAGTCACATTTGCATGTTTGTGCACAATCAGCCAAGCATCTCAATTAACCCCTGAGCTACGCATGTTCATGTTCATCGGCACCCAATCGTAGCCTTCATGCTCCAGGTCCTGATTATTTATTCAAAAACTGCACTTCACCACAGACCTCTCATTATACTCACCACGGTTTTATCATGGAGGTCTACAAAGAGTTTTCTGGACTTCATGGTTTGATTTTTGTCCTGACATGCAGTGTGAATAGTGGAACCTTAGACACACAGATATACTGTATAGGATTTGTTCTAAACAATATCAAATGTAAGCCACATGTGGACTCCAGTGAAATTCTGCACACATCTCAACAATAATTAAAGCAAAAAAGTGTCACAGCAAAGGGTGTGAATATTTATATGAATGAGAGATTTCAGTTTCTGATTTTTAATGCATTTGCAAAGCTTTCTTAAAACATGTTTTCATTTTGTCATTATGGGTTACTGAACGTCAATTGATGGTCAAAAATGGCAAATGTATCCACTTACATTTAAGAAAGTGAAAGGATCTGAATACTTTATAAATCCACTGGACACGGGCACACATGCTCATTCATAGCATTTTCACACCTCTGCCCTCTGGCAGGCGCTTCAGAAAACTGTATGCCCGCACTACCAGGCTGAAGAACAACTTTTACCCCAAAGCAATCGGCCTATTAAATGTGCAGTGATCACTGTCTCTTCTTATAACAGAAACCCTCACTGATTGAACTAAACTTGTACATCAAGCACACATTGTCACATTTAGACATGACCATGAGGAACTCATGACCACTATTACATTGACTGTAATTCACACTGTGACTTTACTTCTTATTTATCCTTACATATTTACCTTTACTTTTACAACATATTTACCTTTACTTTTACTGTGTATACTGTATTTGGAACAGTTAATAGTAACTGTGCTTCTCATAGTTTAAAGTCTACTTGTAAATTTGTGCTTCTTGTAATTTAATATATACCCTTATCTAAGGCATTTATTGGCTTGCTCCAAATGATATTTTATTGTATTGTACAGTGACAATAAAAGTATCTTACATCTTACATACAGGAGCAGCAAATGCATTTCAGTGCATGTTTTACTGAGCACATGCATTCACAGATCTGGAATGCTGTGACTGCATGTCTGAACATACATACCAGAAACATGTAACATATTTTCAAAACCAATATGAAATTTCTAAATTAGGTGTGTAACCTGAATGTGAAAACAGTGAAAGACCTGGCTCAGTTAATATAAAAGGGAATGACTAATGTAATGATAACAAGGTTGTGTCAGTATGAAGAAGAAGAACATCAAAACCTTTTGAATTTCTGTTAATAGCGAAGTAATTTATTTTAATATTATGTTAAAATGTCACAGCCAGCAAAAGAAAATGTGAACTCCACAATGACACTGACTGGGTGTAGAAATAGAACCAAAGATGCTGGATCCATAAAGGTATGAGATGAAAGTCAAGATAAGCCAGTGAGATCAATCAAGATTATTACTTTCAAATCAGTTGCAAAAATTACTGCGGGGCATTAGTATCTGTATGTGAATACTGTATTTAGATAAATTTCTTGGGGTCCACAGTCTTAATAGGCAAAGACATCGATATGCTCACCTTGGTCAACTAATCACTCCACCTACTGTATGTCAGACATTTTACAATGTCATATGTCATGAGCACAATCAACAAACTGACTAGAATTCTAACGGTATTATAATATGCTGGTCTGGTGCTGTGTTAGTAACCATTAATTCCCCATGTTCCCCAGAAGGAGAGCAGGCTATATCTAATCTATTCTTCTAATCCTTATAACTATAAATATCAATGCAACAATAGGCTAAAATTCAATAATTCATGGGGAATTTTGAAATTAAGATTAAAACTGCCTCACTACCAGTTAAGACTATAAAATGACATTAAAAACTCAGAATCAATGTCTCCATGATGGGACAGTTAACTTTGTGAGCTGGAATGTTAAAGGCCTGAATCACGAATTAAAGAAAAAGAAAGTATACTCTCACCTAACAGGCTTAAACACTAAAATAGCATTTCTACAGGAGACCCACTTACTAAGCAAGGATCAGTTCAGATTACAAAAAGACTGGACTGGCCAAATGTTCAATTCTAGCTTTATAAAGAAAACTAGAGGGGTGGGAATTCTCATACACAGAACAGTTCCATTTGTAGCATCAGATGTAGTTTCGGACCCTGAAGGGAGATATGTGATGGTCATGGGCAACTTATTTAACAGTAAAATGATTTTGATAAATGTTTATGCACCCAATGTCGATGATAAGGAATTCATGCAAAATCTATTTGCATCCATTCCCAATATGAACACTCATAAAATTATAATGGCTAGGGACTTTAATTGTGTTTTAAATCCACTCTTAGATAGGACTCCTGTGACAGGGGGGACGACATCTAACACTGCTAAGACAATTACACAATTTTTAAATGACTACAACTTATCAGACCCCTGGAGGTTTCTTAACCCAAACTCAAGAACATATTCGTTCTACTCACCAGTGCATTATAGCTACTCAAGAATTGATTATTTTTTTTATAGATAATAATTTCCTGCCTACGATTAAATCGTGCAAATACGACACAATTTTTATCTCCGACCATGCCCCTCTAGTCTTGGAGCTAAAATCATTAAACCCCTCACACTTACCTCGCAGATGGCGTCTTAACCCTCTTCTGTTGGCAGACGAGAACTGCACAGAATTTATATCCAAACAAATCAGCTTCTTCCTAGAGACAAACACGCCCACAGAGGTTTCTGCAGGAACACTCTGGGAAACTCTAAAGGCCTTCTTAAGAGGACGGATTATTTCATATCTTTCCCTCAGAAATAAATTAGAAACCAAGAAAGTGTCAGAGCTAAGAAGCGAAATTACTAGAATAGATGAAGAACAAGCCAGGCGTCCAAGTGAAGCTCTTCACAGGAAAAGGCAGGCCCTGCATACAGAACTTAACATCTTAACAACTAAAGAAACTGAACAACTTATTTATAAGTCAAGACATCATTACTATGAACACGGAGAAAAAGCTAATAAGCTTTTAGCTCAACAAATTCACAAACAAGAAGTTCGCAATACAATCCTAGTAATCACCAATACGAACGGAGAAGAAATCATTGACCATAAAAATATAATGCACACATTTAGAGATTATTATAAATCCTTATATTCTACTGAGTTCAAAGAAGACAACACACAATCTGATGCATTTCTGGATACATTACAGACACCACAAATAGATGCTTTAAGTGCTGAGGAACTGGATAAACCCCTGATACTATCAGAATTACTAGATGCTATAAAGTCACTTCAAAGCGGGAAATCAGCAGGCCCTGATGGTTACCCAGTAGAACTTTATAAGAAATTCTCCACTCAGCTAGCTCCCCTCTTATTGGCAACATTTACAGAAGCTAGAGACAACCAAATACTACCTCAAACATTTCGTCAAGAATTAATCACTGTCTTTCCTAAACAAAATAAGGACTTGTTACAATGTGCATCATACAGGCCAATTTCACTCCTGAATAATGATGCTAAGATACTCTCAAAAATTCTAGCTATAAGGATGGAGAAAGTGCTGCCCTCGGTAATATCACAGGATCAAACAGGATTTATTAAAGGCCGACACCTATCTTCCAATCTCCGACGCTTGTTTAATGTTATATATTCACCAGCAAAATCAAACACCCCAGAGATATTACTATCATTAGACACAGAAAAAGCATTTCATATGATTGAAAGGAAATACCTTTTCACTGCATTGGAGAAATTTGGGTTTGGCCCGAATATTTGTGCATGGATCAAACTACTGTATACCAATCCAGAAGCTTCAGTTTGTATTAAAAACATTTGTTCAGACTACTTTAAGCTAGAACGTGGTACCAGACAAGGATGTCCCTTGTCACTACTGCTGTTTGCAATCGCCACTGAATCACTGGCGGTTCACTGTCAAAATTCTTATCAGATAAAGGGGATTATCAGAGAAGGACTAGAACAGAAAATTTCTCTATATGCAGATGATATGGTTTTATATATATCAGACCCAGAAAACACTGTGCCTGCAGTTTTAACAGCACTAACAGAATTTCAAAAGATATCCGGTCTCAGAATTAATATGAATAAAAGTATACTCTTTCCAGTGAATTCACAAGCATATAATATTAGATTGGACACCCTACCTTTTACCATAGCAGATCAGTTTAAATACCATGGGGTAAATATCACAAGTAAACATAAAGCTCTTTTTCAACAAATTTTTTCCGTCTGTATGAAAAAATTAAGCAAGACTTGCATAGATGGTCAACCCTTCATCTCATTCTAGCCAGAAGAATTAACGTTGTTAAGATGAATATCCTTCCTAAACTTCTCTTTTTATTTCAAAACATTCCAATATATATATCAATAAATCATTTTTTAAGCAATTAGATTCAACAATAACCTCATTCATTTGGAACTCAAAACACCCACTTATCCAAAGAGCGACCCTACAAAGACCTCAGGCAGAAGGTGGCATGGCTTTACCTAATTTTCACTTTTATTACTGGGCAGCAAACATACAAGCCATAAAAACCTGGACACAAAAAAATGAACATACACAGGCTTGGCTCGCAATAGAAGTAAAATCCTGTCGTACTTCTTTATACTCCCTGCTGTGCTCTCCAATAAATGCAAGTTATCGCAAATATATTAATAACCCAATTGTGCTTTACTCACTTAGAATATGGAACCAACTTAGAAAGCATTTTAAGATGGAAAATCTTTTATCCGTGGCACCTCTGCAAGAGAACCACCTCTTTCAACCCTCGCAAACATATCCAGTTTTTAATACCTGGAAAAGTGTTGGGATTAAAATGCTCAGAGATCTTTATATAGACGACGTATTTGCATCTTTTGAACAATTCCGTTCCAAATTCAACCTCCCAGCTACACATTTCTTTCACTATCTTCAAATTAGAAATTTTGTTAAACAGAACCTGCCCGATTTTCCTCACCTCGTACCCTCCACCATGCTGGAAAAAATACTGCTCAATTTCGAGGAATTAAACACCATTTCCGCATTATATAAAATCTTATTAGAGTCTCTACCTTTCAAAGACCCAAGAGGACATTGGGAAGAAGATCTCTTAATTAATATATCAGAAAAGGAGAGGAAGGTAGCAAAGCAGAGAATTCACTTGAGCTCCATATGCGCAAAGCATAGAATTATTCAACTAAAAATTATATATCGTGCTCATCTGTCTCGCTTAAAACTGTCCAAAATGTTTCCAGGGCAAGATCCAACCTGCGAACGCTGCAACCAAGCTCCTGCCTCACTGGGTCACATGTTTTGGGCCTGCACCAAACTAACATCATTTTGGACCAAAATCTTTAAGTGCCTTTCAGACAGCCTTGGGGTCACAATCCCTCCTAACCCATTAACAGCTATGTTCGGTGTTCTTCCAGACGAACTTGAAGTGGAGAAGGACAAGCAAACGGTGATTGCATTCACTACACTTTTGGCACGCAGACTTATTTTGTTAAATTGGAAGAATCCTAACTCTCCTCTGATAAGTCAGTGGGAAACCGATGTCTTATATTATTTGAAATTGGAAAAAATCTAATTCTCAGTTAGAGGATCCGTACAGAATTTTTTCAAAACCTGGCAGGATATAATCAATATTATTTTAGAATAAGAGAAATAACTATTACTGCATTTATTTTCCTTCTCCTTTTTTTATTTACCTATATATATTTCTTCCTTTCTTTTGTTTATTGTTGCCTTATTAAAAAGCCCTAAGCAATTCTCCTTTGGCTAAGCTCTCCTTCTCAGGGGTGGGGTATGATTTGTCTTCAATTTTTTTTTTCTTTTTGTTATAAAGTGATCTATTTGTATGGAATGATTACAATAAAATTAATAAATAAAATTTAAAAAAAAAAATGCCCCATGTTCCAAATTACGTTTATGTCTTTTCAATGTTTTATTAACAGGCCCCACACCTATGGTGTATAAAACTGCACTTTGAAATTAATTTTTTAAAATATCTGTATAAGACCCCCAGAGGCCCACTGTAAACAGAAATGCAATCTTTGAGAGATGGTTTTGTGAACTTATTTTATTAGAAATAGTAGCACAGGAACAGGAGTAAGGAATGCTAATTATCCTGGAGTTTTTTTTAGATTTTTCCCCCCACATGGCTTCTTAAAATGCAAGATTTAAACAGGGATAAGAAGTACATCAAGTATACCGATTTGTGTTTTCTTATAATTCAAGTTAAGTTATCCATAAAGTCCTGTTTATCATGGTGCCAGAGAGTGGTGAGGTGTTAAATGGACAGACATGCAAGTAAGAATTTTAGTGTACTCTGCACAAGCAACTATACAACTACTACAACAAATCCAAAATGTTGAACTTCATTTCAAGACAACAAAACAGTTTTAAACACAGAAACCAGGTTTGTGGCTCTCTCTGCACTCCTCTGTGAAAACTTATGTATATGAAGTGGTCTGTTTAATTGCAAACCCACTCATATGGGTTAACATTAACTTTGGATACATAATTGTATCAACAGCTTTGAATGTGTGCAAATCAATAACCAGAAAGAAATAAAAAAAAAAACATCTCAAATTCACCTTGGAAAAGTACAGACTTCTAGAGTAAAAATTTAAAATTGCTTTACTTCAAATCATAATTCAGTGTCTAAATTGAAACATTATTTATTCAAGTTCCTAACCTTTCGTAAAAAAACAACCTAAGCAGGTTATAGCTATACAGCAAATGGGCCCATTTGAACCACTCTTGTACTGTTATGATTTCTATTACAGATAGAAAACATGGAGACTGCTGTTGAACAACCACATAGATCCTTTATTTTACTTAAGCGATTGAGATGAATGTTCAAATTACATGTTTTAAAGTATATCATAATCCAACACATTTTCTTTGTGTTGGCTTTCAACATCTGAAAAGCTCTTAAATCCTTTCAAGCAAGTAAGTTTTTCAGAAAAGGTTATGTGAGGGCACAATGGCTTTGCTATATGATGGGGCACCAGTCTATCTCATGTCTTGCACACACTCTTACTCACTCACAATGAGTGAACTAAGACAGGCCACTTAGCTGAATGCTGGTTTTTTTTATAATGTATAAGGAAAAACTCCACAAGAACATGGGGAGAATGTGAAAATTGTATATAGTCAGTGGCTAGCCTAGAATGTGAAAGCAGGTCCCTATAGCTGTGAGACAGCAAGGCTTACCACTTAACCACCATGTTGTTAATCTCTGAGAATATAAATAATACAAACCAATAAAACCACCGCTCATTAAGTGGACGAAACCCCTAATGCATATGCAGGAGGTATGTGATAGAATTCCCTTTCTCAGTCCTGGAACAGAATTGCACACTCTTTAAAAAACTAATATTAGGATTGCTGTTGGCAACGGGAGACCGCATGACCATGAAACTCAAGCAGATGTTTAGGCTATAAAACCCCAGAATCCTAGAGAGGTTGTAGACAAATTAAATACCTAGCTAAGACAGTCTTAAGGCCAGCACTTTAAAGTGGCTAGGGAGCGGAAGAGTAGTGTATATGCAGAAAGTACAATGTAGTCAAGGGCATCATTGTGTACTGATGTAGATAAGGTATAATTAACAAAAGTGCAAATGGTCACCAGTTGCCTAAGATCTCATTTAGGAGACACAGATTCACAGTTGAGTGGTAAGTGGAAGAAACTTGACAAAGAGAAGGAAAGACTGTTGCTGTAGAACAGAAAACAAAATATATGTCCGAGTTTAATAGATGACAGCCTATGGAACAGGTTATAGCTCCCGATCATCTAAATATGGGGTCTCTTTGATGAACATTTGTATAGTAAACTGGCAACTTCATGTTTATAACTTTGCAAAGTTGTACTAACCAGATAACATTGTGAAACAAATCCATTGGGACCCCTCCATGTCTACTAACATACTGTATGCTGCTGCTGTTTGGACTTTCTGTACAATATTGCTCTACCACTTTTTTTTCTCCATTCGGTTTTACTTGACACTCTCTCTAGTCACTCCTCCTTTCATTCATGATCTGCTTCTTTACTCTGGCTTTTAAATGTTTGCTTAGGCAAGCTATATTTTAATGATAAGAGGCTGTTCATATTCTTAGTCTGCAAGAGCCTGAGAACTCCTGCTGCTTAGTGCTAGGGAGAAAGTCGGACATAGTCTTTCATTACAAGAAAGAGCTGCTTAACAAACTCTAAAAATATTTTCCTCAGTAGCCTATTAAAGTCAAGTCTCTTTACAAAGGTCTCTGCAGCAAGACTTTGTGCAGATAAGCTTTCATTATCATGCCCATTCTCTTTCTGCCTTTCTTAAAGTCTGCAGCTCAGTATCACATATATGATTTATATATAAACATATATATGATTTTCAAATCCTAATTCATTAATTGTCTGAAGAATATTTTACTTTATAGTTCAGTGGAGTGATAAACACTACTCCAGCAGTGTTGGGTAAGTAAGGGCTGACATTTAATGGGATCCCAGTTTATTGCTGGTCATGCTCATACTTACTGTACCAGGTCAAATTAGAGTAATCAAGTTATGGGAGGAAACTGAAGTACCAGACAGGCAAGTTATGTAAATATAAAGTGGCAGCACTAAACACTGTACTTCCTATGACCCAATATAATTTAATTTTATTAAACACACTGTTATTGCAGCTTTTGCTATAAATATTACATTAAATGGTAAATGGATAGTGACAAAAATGCTTCAAAAAGGACTCATTTACAACTTGTTAAAAACCTTTACGTACAATCAAAAAACAACAGGGATTCAAAGATTTGAGCTGACATTCAATCCTTCCACCTGGTTTGACTTGTGAAAATATATCAGTCAGTTAATCAATTGAATAGAACCTTGGGTCTCTGTTGGCCCTGGACTGTAAAGTCTTTGAAGTATTTTATACATACATACAAACAAAAATATATAAATACACACACACACACATTACATATATATATATATATATATATATATATATACACACACACACACACACATATACAGTATATGCGCATTTATAAATAGTGATTTCAACTCCTGGATGTCATGCAGTAGTCCACAAGTGGTTACTGGACAGACATTTAAGTGACTTGCCAATAATTATACTTTATAATGTAATCTAGCGTAAACAGGAGAAAAAAAATTACTTCAATATTTAAAGAAACACAATGAGTAAAATATATAAACATCTGCCTCTCACCAGAACAAAGACTGAACAACAGCACCTTCAAGCAAGAGCCACCAATTATGCTAAAATGACATTATTCCGATATAATCAAGGTATTCTGCATAATTGTACAAAAAAATAAATCAGGAAAAATCTGATTAATAATGAAAAATAATATTTCCTTCAATCAACAAAAGACTGATTATCTGATTTGGTCTTAGAGTGATATGCTCCACTACTGCTTTTCATTAAGATTTTTTTATTAATCAGTTGCCAATCCTCATCTTTCCAGCAGAGCTCATTGTTTATTTGGCTAGCCCTACACAAACCAGGGATCACTTTATATAAGAAATTTATCAAAACATGTCTGCCCATTTTAAAAACAACAGAGCATTACCTCTAAATCATAATCATTAACATGACTGGTTTAACAACAATTTTCCAGATTTGCCCAGGTTAGCCAGACATCCCAAACAGTTTTCCTCTACTCTGCCATCCTGAGCATTCCTTGGTGTGAGACTCAAAATTTTCATTTCATTGGACACCACTTTCAACTTTGTTGTCTTCAGCCTCCCTCAGGGTCTCATGCATTCCACCACACTTTTGTCTTACCACTTCACCCAGTCATCCCACTGCACATGTCCAAACCAGCTTAGATTGTTTCTCTTCAACAACAAATCCATCACCTCCACATCAAGTCTATCTCTTAACTCAGCATTCACCTTCTTATCACTTCATGGCACGTCACACACTTGTCTGTTCATTCTCATATCTGTTCTTCCCAGCTTTGCTCCGTTCCTGCTTTCATCTGCCTCATCTCACTCTCACAGAGCACACTACTCTTTGCACAGCTTTCATAAACTTTTGCCTTTGATGCCAGAGAGGCTCCTTTAGAAACCAGTATGGGGAACAGCTTCTGGATTTTCTTGTATGCACCTCAGACCCTCGATAAAACTACAGTACCTGCATCTGTGTCGGCACTCAACATGTCATCTATCTAGTACTTTCTCTGCTATCTACTAACTTTACACTTACTACATTGGCATTCTGCACCCCCAAAGCAGTATCGACAAATGCATGTTGCACTCATTGCCTGTTGAATACCTATCATAACACTGCATTCTTTTTCTAAAGAATTTCCCCTAAACAAACATTTAAAAAAAACTTCATTCTTTTTAATATTTTAAAATCCAAAAATTGCAAACATGTAAAAAATGACACTGAATTAGCTGTTTCGCTGTATGACGTAACTAGTCACACCAGAATGTGAATGAAAACAACAAAGCATATTTTAAGAACCCCAACATATGTTTTTGTAGCACATGTTCTGAACATTTTCCCAGATATATGCCATAACAGTAACAATTTACAACTGATATGATCTTGTCGTGTGTTAGATGTGTTTGCTATTTACTTCAGATGCCGGTGAAGAGGTCACTTCTCAGTAAATTAATGGATTCAGGCCTGCTGGTACTTTTTATGTCCGAGATATTCTAACAAATCTAACAGTACAGATAAGCCAAAGTTTTTGACTACAACAAATATCTATACAAGAGTTTTTTTTTTTTTTTTTTTTTACAGAGGTAAACATGTCTATAATTCAACATGCTTGTCTTTCTAGCAACACCTTAAACTGATTCATGGCACCAAAAAGAAACTGTACAGAACTTCATTTTGTAGCAGATGTGCGCAGAAAAAACAGTACTGTTTTAGAGCATTGGCCTCCAGTTCTAAGCACTTAAATCAAAGTTGTAGATTCATTATTTTCCCTTAGAGTTGTAACTGAGGCTGCTGTGGTGCATGGTCAGATTACCCATCTGGTGATGTAGCATCACAGAGTGCAGACCATACTTTGGACCTTCATTCATGTTTTCCAGTCAGGGCCTTTTATCTAGGCCATGATGCACTATTTGAGATATAAGATGGGGCTGCAAGATGAACATGCCTCAAGTTGTGGGGGTTTTGTCTCTCAGAACTCTGGTTTTCCTCCTACAAGGATATATGTAAGGATAAGTGCTGGCTATGTATGAGTTGGCACAATTGTATACATTAATGTATACTGTAATAGATTGACACCTCGCCCAGCTTCATGTCCAGTTCTCTGGTTGTAGGCTTTGGTTCTCTGCAGCTTTGAACTGGATTACTCAGGCATGAAAATGAAGGGTGGAATCCAAGAATCATGCATTGTATGATGCATGACTAGCATACCATATTCGGAAGTTTACATACTAATACAATGTATCAGCTCTAAGTTTAAAAAATACATTCAGTCTATCATAATGTTTTACTGTATCGAGAGTAAAGATCTATAGAAAATGCCAATTTAATTATGTCCTCCCATGCTTTTATCTCCATCTTTATCTTTGTAAATGATGGCTGTGCACTATAAATTGCATTTACATCCAATATAATTATGAATGACATACTTCTTTTACAGAAAAATAATTAAGTATTGAAACATTCACTCAATTTTGATCATATTTTGATCTCAAGTGTGTACTGGAATGGCTTGTAGCAAAATGGGATGTGGATGTTAGTGACTTTAGTGCATCCAGATCTGAAAAACAGTGGCTTGCTTGCTACAGGTAAATTTTTTAGTTTTAGAGATGATTTATCACATTTGTGTGGTAAAGTGGGAGCTAAGTTTTTAATTTATGTGTCAGTGTACATCTTGATTCTCAGTTGAGCTTAGGTGAGAATCAAAAAGAAATTACATTGCCAACTATAATTTAAAGACCCTTCTTGTGTTAAGCAGTGGTACCTTTCTTGTCTGTGCTATGTGTATTACATTATTAATATTATACTGTATTGTTCATTTGGTAAATTTGATATTGTAATCTTGTAAGATCTGTTAAAGCACCATGTGATGGTGCATGTTGTTTATGACTCTATATTAAAAAATACTGAGTAATCCAAAGGTTATGTGCTCTGGAGGGACAATAACATACAGTAGGTAGGTACTAAGTCTCCTTCAGTTTTTAGGCACAGTTATGCCAGCACTTTCAAGATGATCATCAAGGAAAATGCATCCTAAAATGGCTGCTAGGTGCAACTGCCTAATGCCAAAATGGATGTCAATCTCACACAAAACCACTACCATTCAAATGGAAAGTTATTACAATAAGATCATCAGCAATGGAAGAAACCTTGGTTCACAATACAAGCTGAGCCCTACTGTGGTTAGATTTTACAGAGCATTCTGTTAAATAATTTTCAGCTTTTTGTGAACTCTGAAACAATGGCAATTAATTGAATTTTGTCTTGAGATTGCATTGTCATGCAAAATAATTTTGATCATGCCTAAAGTAGAAATACATTTTCTTAGATGATGCATGGAGGTCAATAGTGCTTATATGAGCAATTGTAAAATACACACATCTTTGCACTATCAAAATGTATAAATATTATTAAGGCTGTGTCTAAATTCAGACGAAAAATGATCAACAATTACACAATTTATTATTCTAAGCATCTCCTACTATTGTCAACAAACACAAAATGGTTATGATAATAAGAGGTCAGAGTTACTATGATTGCCCATAAAAAAAACAATCAAATTACCAGGAATTTCTATAAGGAGACATTAGAATTTACTTAGACATGTGATAACCAACCACTAGATTCACTCCTTTAAAAAATAATCCACTAGGTAGAAATAGGACTATTTTATTGTTCTAATAAAACTAGTAAATTGGTCAAACATAAAAATTGCAAAAATTGGTATGAAAAATTATACATTTCATTACCTGAACAGTTTGGTATTCTGAAGGATTAAACCCTTTCACTGTGACTTCCCTGAATATTCGGGGCTCCAAAGGTTCTTTGGTGAGGTCACAATGATAAATGACAGCTGAGGAAGAAAAAAAAAAAAAGTATACATTTGTAACCACACCTTACCAATATAACAAGATAAAGAATAAAATTGCAACTATCACAGATCTTGATTTCTTCAAAAACAGGATATAATACTTTTTATGTTTATTATCAGTAAAGCCCAAAAACCCAGCCACATGGGATGCACAAACAAGTGTGTTTCTTCATGCTGGTCCCAAACCTGGATAAATGGGAAGGGTTATGTCAAGAAGGGCATCCGGTATAAAATTTTGCCAGATCAATATGCGGACAACAATACAGATTGCCATACCAAATCAGTCGAGGCTCGGGTAAACAACGACCACCACCAATACTGTTAGCCAAAAGGGTGATGGTAGAAATAGGGCTACTGTTGCCCGAAGAAGAGGGGGGGAGATGTTTCCAGAGGCACAAGGACAGGAGGAAGGTAAAGATAGTGGAACTGAGGGTAGGAATTTTAAATGTTGGCAGTAGGACTGGTAAGGGGAGAGAGTTTGCAGATATGCTGGAGTGTGTATATTGTGTGTGCAAGAGAATAAATGGAAGAGGAATAAGGCCAGGTGGATTGGAGGTGGATTCAAACTGGTGTGGATGGGAGGAGAAATGAGTGAGCAGCAGTATTGTTTCATGTCAGGAAAGAGCACCACAAAACAGGAAACAGAGCTGGAGGTGGCAGAGTTAAAGATGCTAGGATTTGCACTGGGTGTGAAGATATGGATTAGGAACAAGTACATTAGAGGGTCAGCTCAGATTGGACGGTTTGGAGACAAAGTCAGAGAGGCGAGATTGCATTGGTTTGGACATGTGCAGAGGAGAGATGCTGGGTATATTGGGAAAAGGATGCTAAGGACAGAGCTGCCAGGCAAGAAGAAAAGAGGAAGGCCTACGAGAAGGTTTATGGATGTAGTGAGAGAGGACATGCAGGTGATGGGTGTAACAGAAAGATGCAGAGGACAGAAAAATATGGAACAAGATGATCCGCTGTGGTACCCCTAACGGGAGCAGCCGAAAGAAGAAGGTGGTCAGTAAAGCCCAAAAATATCTACTGAAGGTAAGGAGAACAAGAAACTCACATTCAAATGTTAACTTCCACAACTCTGAGAACAATTATCTCCAATTAACCAGAAAATGTATTGTAACTAATGATTTAATTAAAATTAGATATGATGCATGGCAATGTCTGGAAAGTCATTCATAACCCAGTCCACATTGAAGTACTATGGCTACATGGTGTAAAAGGGGAGGGGTGATCAAGTGGGAGTGATCTCAAGTTCTAGCAAGTATGGCGTGACAAAATTATAATAGTAAGTACTGCACATGCATGTCTAACCTTCACGAGGCTTTGGTGTCTCGGTTATGTGAAAAACTAGCATTCAGTGCAATGAATATTGTCAGCAGAGCTCAATTAATAACCAGAATGCTGCATCAAAGAGCTTCCTGACAAATTTTTAATTGATGGTTTGTTATATTTGTGAGTATTTAGATTTCAGCAAAAATACAATCTCCAGTATGAAAAATTTACATTGTTGATTGTGTTTTAATGCATTATTTTTTTAATTATAGTAATGTGGCATTTACACTTTTGCTATTAATACATTTCTTGGAGTTACTATCACTGAAAAACTGAAGAGTGCACAACACATTTCGGCTATGGACAGGATGGCTCACCAATGCCTCTTCTTGCTCAGATTTTTGAGAAAAACTCAAATTTCTCCATCTGTTCTCACTAATTTCAACAGATAAACATCCTGACTGACTGCATCATGTCCTAGTGCGACATCTGCTCGGCTCAAAAACAGAAAGTTCTGTAGAGGATGGTGAAGGTGGCACAGAATATTACTGGAACCCAAACACCTTCTGTTCAGGAAATATATGAACACATGCTGCCTCTGAAAAAGCAGTCAAAAAAGCAGTCATATTTTTCACTCCTCGATTCCTGGCAAACAGTAGAGGACCATTCACACTTGCACCAATGAATTCAGAGACATTTTTATTCTAGGGTTTGCAAGATTACTGAAAAGCCAGTCAAATATCAAATGCAAAATGTATTCTTACATATACATTGCATACATTGTACACTGTATCTATGTGCTTCCCCTTGGCCATATCATTCCTAGACACTCAAATCTATTTCAGTTTTAAAAGTGTAAGATCATCAGAGTTTTCTTACCTCACAACTTGCCTCCGTGAAACTAAAAGCTGGATGAAGTAGAACTAAACCGAACTAAACAGAAGTCACAGTAATAGGCACTAAACTCACCTTAAGCAGATGGGCTCCTTCTCAATCATTCTTGGTGATTATATTACCAAACCTTTTTCTCTGCAAAGAATCTTGGTGTCACGTTTGATTCCTCTGTTCTGGTTGAATGTCGTTTATTTTAATTAAAAGCTTTGGGTTTTCTGCATTTATTTTTTATTTAATGTTTTACTCTATTTTTTGTATCCAGTGAAGTGTATTTGATTTTCACTCCATGCTTTTTTTCTCCCTGTTATTTCTGAATTTTTTGACGTGCTTTGAGCATGGCAAAGGTCATGCATATGTTGCATTTTATGTATGATGTATTTTTTGTGACTTTAGTTGGTATTATATTACTGTCACTATTCCGAGGTGACATGCAAGTAAGAACTTCACTGTGCTATGTACACAAGACAATATAGTTTCTTTCTAACAGTCTTAGAGCTCTGCAGAGAGACAAAGACATGGTATTGCTGGGTAACAATTATTTTGTAACTTGCAAAATAAGACCATTACATGACATCTGCAGCCTGTTGCTTAGGAGTGAGACCAAGATAGTGTTGCAGAGGTGGACAATGACACCAGCCCTGTATTGCTCAGGTCGAATAAAGAGGCTGAGCAGACACATCTATGAGAGTGTAAAGGGACTCTTGACAACCTCAGTCTTGTACAAACTTTGCTGAGCAAGTAATCCTTAGGTACTCTAGTTTTACGGGTTATATTTTCAATTGTTTGTACAAACACAGGGATAATTAAATCTAGAAAGATGAATAAACTACTTAAGGTTTGGTGTCACTCACGGACAGACATTTGTTCAATAGCACCAGAGGAAACCGGGCACTGAAAGTTTAGTGGTGGATATGAGACTCTGGGGAATTTATCACAGATTTATGGTTGCTGCAGATACCTTAACTAGGCAGACACTAATGAGACTTTAACATGACATTCTCAAACATACTTCATCCAATTCACGGTCATAGGGGAAGCAGCACAGACAGTGAATCACATAGAAAATAAATTACACAGATATGCAAAATTAAACTGATTTTTAATAGTTGTTTTTATTTGCAATCATGAATACAATACAAAATATAACTAGAATTTCCCATCATGTCACAATTAAGTACAAAACTGAAAAGAAATGTAATTAAAATTTAAACAATGACATAATTTATTCAAGTACACAGTAATGCTCTACATCAATTTAACATGAAATATTTTTAAACATATACGGTATGTAAAGAAAAGAACGATACATATTCATTGACATATATAACTTTAGTTTTTGTCACTTCTTAGTAATTTTGATCCAAAACTTCATTTGGCAGCCTGTTGTGTGCACAGTTTTTCTGGTGTGTTCCTATGAATCATCCAGCAGTAATTCGCCATCACAGTGACATCCAAATTTATCTGGTACCTTCTTTCCAGGTCCTTGATGGAATTTTTCAGTCCGCTCTTCACTCACCACTCTAAGATTGGCAGGAAAAAATTCCAAATGCAAATCTAAAAAGTGAACTTTGACACTAAGGTTGCTACCCAATTCCTTAAATTTAACTACTGCAATACATGTTCACAATTTTTTATATTTTGGATCTTTATTATTACCAAAAAAACTTTGAAATGACTTTAAATGGTACCCAAGCTTCTCATTACAGGTCATTCATCGCATCATGAAATTCTGGATCAGAAATCAATTTTCTAGTATCAGGTCCAACAAAAAAAAAAATCCCCCTTTCAATTTAGCCTCGGAAAAAAGTTGGAAACTTTTGGCACAAATTTACAAAACAGGCTCCATCTTTTGATAGGGATTTGACAAACTGCTTCATTAAGCCAAGTGTAACAAGGCGCTATATAGGCGCCTGACCCGACACAGATAGAGACAGAGGCCCGTATGAAAACAATAGACTTTTTATTTTCTTCACCCATGGGCGCATGTCTTCTCCGTGACCCACAGACAATACACAGTCCCACAAAGCACAAGTCCAACACAGCAACAACCTTTAGATAGATAGATCGATATTCACATACTCCAGCAGCAGCATACTGATACAAAAAACAATATTAAATTTAAGATTGATAACAATGCAGGTAAAAACAGACAATAACTTTGTATAATGTTAACGTTTACCCCCCCCGGGTGGAATTGAAGAGTCGCATAGTTTGGGGGGAGTAACGATCTTCTCAGTCCGTCAGTGGAGTAGGACAGTGACAGCAGTCTGTCACTGAAGCTGCTCTTCTGTCTGGAGATGACACTGTTTAGTGGATGCAGTGAGTTCTCCATGATTGACAGCAGCCTGCTCAGCGCCCGTCGCTCTGCCACGGATGTCAAACTGTCCAGCTCCGTGCCTACAATAGAGCCTGCCTTCCTCACCAGTTTGTCCAGGTGTGAGGTGTCCCTCTTCTTTATGCTGCCTCCCCAGCACACCACCGCGTAGAAGAAGGTGCTCGCCACAACCGTCTGATAGAACATCTTATTGCAGATGTTGAAAGACGCCAGCCTTCTAAAGAAGTATAACCGGCTCTGTCCTTTCTTACACATAGCATCAGTATTGGCAGTCCAGTCTAATTTATCATCCAGCTGGACTCCTAGGTATTTACAGGTCTACACCATCTGCACACAGTCACCTCTGATGATCACGGGGTCCATGAAGGGTCTGGGCCTCCTAAAATCCAACACCGGCTCCTTGGCTTTGCTGGTGTTCAGGTGTAGGTGGTTTGAGTCGCACCATTTAACAAAGTCCTTGATTAGGTCCCTATACTCCTCCTCCTGCCCACTCCTGATGCAGCCCACGATAGCAGTGTCGTCAGAGAACTTTTGCACGTGGCAGGACGAGTTGTATTGGAAGTCCGATGTATATAGGCTGAACAGGACCGGAGAAAGTACAGTCCCCTGTGGCGGCTCCTGTGTTGCTGACCACGATGTCAGACATGCAGTTCCCAAGACGCACATACTGAGGTCTGTCTTTATGATAGTCCATGATCCATGCCACCAGGTATGAATCTACTCCCATCTCTGTCAGCTTGTCCCTAAGGAGCAGAGGTTGGATTGTGTTGAAGGCGCTAGAGAAGTCTAGAAACATAATTCTTACAGCACCACTGCCTCTGTCCAAGTGGGAGAGGGATCGGTGTAGCATATAGATGATGGCATCCTCCGCTCCCACCTTCTCCTGATATGCAAACTGCAGAGGGTCGATGGCGTGTTGAACCTGTGGCCTCAGGTGGTGAAGCAGCAGCCTCTCCACGGTCTTCATCACATGTGATGTCAGAGCAACAGGCCGGAAGTCATTTAGCTCACTAGGACGTCATACCTTTGGGACTGGGGTGATGCAAGATGTTTTCCAAAGCCTTGGGACTCTCCCCTGTTCCAAGCTCAGGTTGAAGATGCGCTGTAGAGGACCCCCCAGCTCCGATGCACAGACCTTCAGCAATCGTGGTGAAACTCCATCTGTACCTGCTGCTTTGCTGGCACAAAGTCTCCTCAGCTCTCTGCTCACCTGCATGTTGTAATTGTGGGTGGAGATGTCTCTCCTATGCTGGTATCAGCAGAAGGATGTGTGGAGGGTGCAGTACTCCGAGGTGAGAGTGAGAGTGGGTTAGGGTGGTCAAACCTGTTAAAGAAGTTGTTCATTTGTTTTGCTCTCTTCATGTTTCTCTCGATGGTGGCACCCCGCTTCAAGCTGCAGCCAGTGATGATCTTCATCCCATCCCACACTTCCTTCATGCTGTTATTCTGCAACTTCTGCTCCAGCTTTCTCCTGTACTACTCCTTCGCCGCCCTGAGCTGGACTTGGAGTTCCTTCTGCACGAGCTTGAGCTCATGCTGATCACCACCTTTAAAAGCCCTTTTCTTCTGGTTCAAAAGGCCCTTGATGTCACTTGTAATCCATGGCTTGTTGTTAACATAGCAGCATACAGTTCTTACTGGAACTACAATGTCCATACAGAAGTTGATGTAGTCAGTAGTGCAGTCAACAACCTCCTCAATGTTCTCACTATGTGATCCCTGCAGGGTATCCCAGTATGTAGTTCCAGACTGCTGTCACTGTCCTGCTCCACAGACAGATTGAGGAGATAGTTCCTCCCCCAAACTATGCGACTCTTTAATTCCACCAGGGGGGGTAAACGTTAATATTTAACATTATACATAGTGATTGTCTGTTTTTTTCACCTGTATTATTATCATTCTTTAATTTAATATTATTTATTGTATCAGTATGCTGCTGCTGAAGAATGTGAATTTCCCATCGGGATTAATAAAGTATCTATCTATCTATCTATCAAAGCATTCTCTCAGAGCCTTCTCTGCCTTAGGGGACCACTTCCTGAATGAGCGTGTGGTTGTAGGTAGGACCCTCACCCTTGGTTTGTAGTGAGGTGGAAGCAGAACCAGGTTGTGATCTGCTTTCCCAAGCGCAGGCAGCAGGGTGGTGCTGTATGCGTCTTTAACGTTTGCATACAGTAAATCAATAGTCTTATTTCCCCGGGTGTTACAGTCCACATACTGGGAGAAGGCAGGTAATGTTTTGTCCAGCGTCACATGGTTAAAATCTCCAGCGATTAGCACAAGCGCCTCAGGGTGCTGCGTTTGTAACTTAGCAACAGCAGAATGGATGATGTCACTCGCTGTCTCCACGTCCACCCGAGGAGGGATGTAAACAATAACAACAATGATGTGTCCAAACTCTCTGGGCAAGTAATAGGGACACAAACTTACGGCCAACAGTTCGATGTCCCTGCAGCAAGTGGAGACTTTGACGTTAACATGTCCAGAGTTACACCACCGTGTATTAACATAGAGAGCGAGTCCTCTTCCTTTGTGCTTCCTGCAGGTACTTGCCTCTCTGTCCACTCTAACTGTGCTAAACCCGGGTAGCTCCACGTTAGCATCTGGGATGGTGGTAATTAGCCAAGTTTCGCAAAAGCACAACAAACTGCATTCTCTGTAGGTTCTGACATTTTTCACCAGCGTAGCCAGTTCATCGATCTTATTTGAGATTGAGTTCACACTTCCCAGAATCACAGAAGGCACTGAAGGCTTAAAACGCCACTTTCTCGCAAGCCACTTCATTTTTAGCTTAGTGCCCGCTCTGCTGCCATGATACCACCTTCTTACCTCGTCGGGTAAATAGGAACCACACTGGCACTGGCATTTGTTCTCAGCGCTCGAAGTTGAGTACTTGAATAGTCTCGGCGTGTAAAAATCCATGCCCGCGTTGTAAAAGTAAGTGTGTCCAGGGAACGAATCCACATAAAATAAAGTGATAGGAGTGATCAATAAAAAAGAGAAAAATAAAAGTAGAAAAATAAAGTCGTACACGGAGCTGCTGAAAAGGCTGCCACTCTCGGCGGCGCCTGAGTCATGAAAGACCACCACTCCTCCGCAAGCGTAGTCCTCCTCCTCCCGACCCTGGCTCCTCATGACGTGGTGGCTGGCCCTTTTTATAGCCCACCCGGAAGCGTTCCAGGTGCTTGACCACCTGGTCCTAATTACACTTCCAGGTGGGGCCGAACATTCCTCCAGCCAGGCTGTTGAAGCCAGACAGCCCCCCCTAGTGGCCACCCCGGGCCACAACCAGGCTGTGGAGGACTCCATCTCCCATGGAGCCCTGCGGGAGGTTGGTGAATCACCGTTGGCCAGGGAGGCTGCCACCAAGCGACCCGGGGGAGGTATTGAGCTGTCCATGGCTGCTCCCCCGGAACATAAGCAGCAGGGGCGTCCCTGCCAGGCATGGGACCCGGCTGTCTGCCACACAAGCTTAATATGAAGAGGCGGTAGCAGCACTTTATCTCGTTCCATAAGCTAAGTCTGATGATGTATTTGGCACCGCGCTGTAGCCTTTTTCTAGCTGGCCATTCCTTTGGAACCCAATTCAATTAGTCAGTTCTTGGCTCTGATGTCCACTGATACAGAAAATGTGGTAATTGTGCATGATCTCACTGCTCATCACTGTGTTCAGTTCAGCTATGTTCTGACCTCATCATCGAATCAAAGAACTGTTTTGCTTTAAACATAGACTTTAAAATTAGAAAATGTTAAATCAAGCAAATTATCATTAAATTAAAATATTGATATTTATATAATTATAGTGCTAAAACAATAAAAAAACGATAATTGACAGCTTTCTTAAAAAAATTTTCATTTTTGAATTAAACACCCAAATGTTTGTAAAGATCACATGAAAGAATCAAAACACATCTTCAATGTATATAATATTATTTTTAATCATGGTTTACTAACATTACAATGCATGTTTTTTACATAATATCTGATTTGAAGAAAATGAGAACACTTTGGATTTATAATATGCTAAAGCAACAGTCTTGTATTTCAAATCCTCTGAGGTACTCTGGTTTACTTACTTAAAATAAGTCTATTTCAGAATCAAGTCCTTGCAGTAGGCGGTGTCTCTGAATGGAAAGCTTGGGGATTGCTCAAATAGTGAACTGGGTTATCTTTTTAGGCTTTATGAAACTGGAGGCTGATGTACCATCCGCAAATGTAGTTGATTACCTAAATTTAATTGTGATACTGGAGTATCCACAAATCTAAAACCCGTTACCTCAATGTTATTATGTGTTTTTACATTATGGTACAGTGTTTGCATCTTAACTTGAACTCCTTGCTGATTTTGCATGTTAAAGCTACAGAACAAAGGCCTAATGCATAAACCTGGTGAGAGCCTAATGCCTTAAAAACATGCATTTTACTAAGAAAGAAAGAAAGAAAGAAAGGGAAAAAAAACTCTTGTACTGCCTGTACCTGAACTATGTGTACATATGTACAATAACTGGCTGAATTTTTCACACCGAGGCCGCCTATCAAAAATTATTTTCTAGGTGATAACCTGAAAGCTGATCCTGCCTTCTCCCTGGAGTATAAAATTTAACCTATCATCTAGTGGAGCCAAACAAATTGTAAACACAAGTTAAAACAGGGTAATATGTCACAGGTGAGTACATCATTTGAAGAAGAAAAAAGAAAAAGTAGGTCACTAAAAGAAATTCTTAACAAACACCAGCTCATAGATTGTTTGTATATAGTTGTATGGTAAGAGAAATACTGCTATATAAGTGTACTGTTTTCTTCACAAAGATAGAACTGCAGGTAAACGAGTTTACAGAACGTACTGACATGAAAAGGAAAGCTGTTTACACTTACACAGATCAATCAGAAAATCAACTAGTTTTTTTTAAATAGATTTTAATTTCTATGTAATCTGTTTGCAGCTATTGATTAACAGCATGACTCAGGAACAAAACAGTTTATCAAGATGTATTTTTACCAAGATATATTTTTGATGGAACTGCTAACAAAGTGAGGAAGGAGCCAAAGTACAAAATTACACAGATTAGCCCAAGGGTTCTATATTGTGCCACACCCGAACAAACCGTAAGTGCAATAGAGTGACTTATCTCCAACAACCCTTACCTCACCTCACACATCACAATGACATTCAACATTTTCTACAAATCACCATGTGAAAACTGAATTCAATTGGTGAAGACTGTAGGATTCTACAAGCTTGTTGGTGTACATCTGGAGAAAGACTAAAATTGAACACAAAATTAGTCTTTTTGTGCAATAATGACCAGTTAAGGCTTGTTCTTGTTAGGAAGCTTCACTCTTTGAAGCTTGTTATTGCTCCTTATAAACTTGCTGGTTTAGAAATGGATGCAGCATACAAGAAAAAGACATCAGGCTGAGCAGGGTTATTAAGAAGGCACATTCTATTGTTGGAGATAAAACTAGATTCAACAGATAGTGGATAATTGTGACAGTACAAATGCAGATTTATAGAAAAGACTCTTTTGCAGTCTTTTCCCTTTATCACTCTGATCTAAAAAGCTCTTACTGTGGGTTGTTCCAAAGCTCCATGGCACCACAGAGAGGATCAGGAGATCTTTTTTTCCCTTGAAGCCATTCACTCATTGAACAGCAGAAAAGTTACCCTCTGAATTGTCTGCAAAGTCTACTCAAACCCTGGAAATACTTTCTGCGTTCTTGTTCTTGGATTTATAGTCACATTTCTGCAATTTTGCAAAATCATTTTTTGGGAGATTAAGCATATGACATATTTTGTAAATCTGTTGAATTTCTACATGTTCTTTTTTATATCAATGACAAAGGATATGCCACATTTTGGCCTAATTTGTCTGAGCTACAATTATCCTTAAGTAGTTAAATCCAGTATTTAAAGATATTAAAGGCCCCCACTTCCTTACTTCAGACTCACTAACCTTCTAGTGGTCCAACAACAATTAAAAAAAAAAAACATCTGAAGAACTGTAACACTTTGATTTGTAAGTCAACTTAGGCAAATGCATCTGATAAATTAATACATGTGCACTGTATATCAAAAATTCTACACTTAGTGCTCAGAATACAGAATCGTTTAAATAAAGCAAGAGAGACAAAAACAAGAAATGTGAATTACTCTTAGAGTAAACACAATGGTGCCGCAAATCAGACTGTGAGAATTTAAGCAATGTTATCGTAGCAATAAAAGGGAGTTCAGATGTCTTAAATTCTACAGCAATACTAGGGTGTTGCGCCGTGTTAACCATTATGAATGTAGAGAAAAGCCAAGCAAAATGACACCTTTTATTGGCTAACTAAAAAGATTACAATATGCAAGCTTTCGAGGCAACTCAGGCCCCTTCTTCAGGCAAGATCTTCAGATCTTCTAAAGTCAGATTTTCTGCAATGAACAATTGTGTAAACTATCTATTGCATACTAAAGCTTCAGATACAAAACTGACCCTCACATCGAAGCATTTTAAAATGTTGTCTATTGATCATCCACTCAGTAGGAAACAAAGCAGGTAACTGTTTTCTTACTGAAAACTGGATAAACGCGAACACATTACTCTCTAAATTGCAGATGAGACAGATGGTTTTACCTTTTTCCATAATGTATGCATTAGAAGTAAAGGGGACAGATTAGAAGTCACTACCTCCAAAAAGCCCAGGTGATACAGCATGCTTTGAGATTTTGATATTAGCTGTAAAAAGGCTCAATGATAGTTACTGCAAATTTGAAGCAATAACTTTATTCCATGTTCTTAATCTAATTTATGTTAACTATAAATTATAATGCTCTAACTAGTCAATTATAACAATTACAGTATATCTTTAGATAAATACAGCAAAAGCTGTGAACATGAAACTGAAAAGATTCTTCTCACTCGTAACCGCAATCTAGACTTAATTATGCAGTGTTTACATTCAACATCTACTACCTCTCTTGTCCATAAAACCATTTCATATCAAGAAAATTTTTAATTGCTTTTGTTCAGCTATTGTCTCTTATGATAAATACTCAGGGATTTTAATAATGTGGCAGGTAAATGACAACACAACTGGAGTGTTTTACTCTGGACATTACAGGTCAGGAATCCAAGTAAATGCCAGGGATGCCTGATCAGCTAATTTGCCTCAGAGGAAGAGGTGCCATGGAGGGTACGGAATGATAAAAATCAATTTCTGGTCATGTTTAGGGGCAAGAAAATGAAACGTAATGGATTATTCTGTTCTCTTATCACATGCTTGGTGATACTAAATTGATCTGGTAGACAAGATTAGAGCTATGTTTGTGTACAGGCATATCGTTCAGATTGTATTTGTTCCTAAATTTGAATCCTACCATTTTAAAAATATAAAAGAATGAACACAGACATGTTTGACCTTGTTAACATCAATTTATCTTGATTGTTCCATATACATAATCACAGTGAGCTAGATCCTGTCCTGGTATACAAGCACACAATATACAGGTACAAGTCATTTTCATTTTTAAGGGGCTACATTCTTCTTTTCTTAGAACTACACTGGCAGCACTTGGAGTAACAGACTTTAGCTTTGACCCAAGTAAGAGGTCATACACGCTGTAGAACAAGCTAACTTATGGTCACAAACATATTTAGGGATGTTAAAGCAAGAACAGAGTACCTTGAAAAAAATCTTGATGAGTACAGGTAGAATGTGCAAAACTCCATACAGACAATAACTAGATGCATGTTTCAGATCCATGCTGGATCTGCAAGGCAGCAGTACTAACCATGGCACTACTGTGTCTCTTAATCAAGACAGTTACCAGGTCTCCTACAGGAACACAAGTTTCCTCTCATATGCCATTAAGTTAGGTTTGATGGAAGTTTCACGTCATTGATCAATTTAAATTGCTCTGGTATTAGCAAGTGTGCCCTGAGATGTAGGGCTTCCCATCCAGAGTTAATTACTTCCTCTTGCACAATACTGCCACGATAAGCACAAGCTCCCCACAGCTACAGTAACACAGTGACATGCAAGACATTCTGTAATTAAAGACACCAAGAGAATAGAGGTGCTGTCACTATGTAAGCAGCAATTCACTGAAATCTTGTAAAATTGCTTTTTAAAATGCAACAAAGCAAATTACATTGTTTCGTTTGAACATTATGTTAATTCAGATCATTTATGTGTGATACATCTAGCCAAGAGATTATATTGTATTTGCTAGGAAGAAACAGTATTAAAATATTACAAGAAAACAAGCTACATGCAATGTACTGACTAAAATAACTCTGGAATTAATAAATTGGTCAAGAAAGTCTTTTTAAATTGATCTTTTGTCATAAGCAGGGTTAAAAATATTTAAAGCATACAGTATATAATTGCAAACAGAATGTGAAGTTACGGGATGTGTCAGAGGAGAGGGCTGGTATTGTTCATATTATGATTTATAAGCAGACAGCCTTTGAAGAAAAGATAAGACACTGGTGGTGTTTTATTATCAGCACTACACTGGCAGCACAGTTCATTTCCTTACTGACATGCTTAATTTTTGTTTTATTATGTCTTTAGTTTGTTTTCACAATAGATAACAGTTTTGTGATTAAATGTGACACATAGAATTAGCGATATTGCCCTACTGACTTTGAATTTATAACAAAACTTTAATATGATTAAGCAACTGTAGATTATTAATCAGCAATATAAAGAAAAGCAGTTTATTGTTGATTCAATTACTGTCAACTGTCTACTGCTCAGTGTAGTGCTCTTTAATTAAAAAATTAAAAAGAAAAAAACATTGACATGACATGTTATTTACAGTGGATTCAAAAAGGATTCAGACCCCTTTACTATCTGCACACTTCACTATATTGTAGATTTTACTGTAAATGGATGAGTTTATGCCATTTTTACTCAATAATCTATACTCAATAACCCGTAATGATAAAGTGAAAATGTTTTCAGAAAGGTATACAAATTTATTAAAAATCAAAAACTGAAATCTGTCATTCATATAACTATTGCCCATTTGAAAGCAATTATAGCTTTCAGTCTATATAGCCAAGTCTCTGCAAGCTTTGCACACCTGAATTTGTTTATCCCATTCTCTCTGGCAAATCTCTACAAGCTGTTAGGACTGAATGGGAAGCATCTGTAAACTGCTGTCATCAGGTCTCTCCACAAATGTCATATGGAGTTTAAGTCTGGGTTCCAACTGGGCCACTCATGGACAGTCAGATTTGTCACAAAGCTACTCTAGCTTTTAGGTCATTTTTGTGCTTAAAGATTGGCCTATGCCCCAGTCTGAAGCCACATCCACTCTGGAGCAGGCTTTCTTCAAGGACCTTGTTGTATTTAGCTGCATTCCTTCTTCCCTCAATTCTAACCAGTCTCCCTGTCCCAGCCGCTAGATGCACCTCCATAGGATGAGGCTGTCACCACCATTCATCACCCTAGGGATGGTACAGGACAGGTGATAAACAGGGCCAGGTCTTCACCAGACAAAGTGCTTAGATTTCTAACCCAAAGAGTTTAACTTTGCCTCATCAGACCAGAGACTTTTTTCTCTTTATGCTCTCAAGAGTGCATTAAACTGCCATATGCCACAGTTGTTTTCATCTAGCCACTCTACCATAAAGGCCTGATTGTTGGGGTGTTACTGAGGTGGCTGCCCTTCCAACAGCTTCTCCCATCTCAGCAGCAGACTTCTGAAAACAGGAGTCCCTGACATAGGTCCTTCTTGTCCATGGTGGTTCAAACCTCTTCCATTCACAATTATTGAGACCACTGTGCACATGAGAATACTTAAAGCTTTAGAAATGGTTGTATACCCTTACACTTACACCGTCACAAAGTATATGAAAGAACACATTAGTGTGGAAGACAGGATAAATTGCGGGTTTGCCAGGCCTATGGTTCTGGGAAAGAAACAGTTCAGATGTCTGTTAGTTTTAGTTTTAACTGACCTAAAGCATTTACCAGATGAGAGTTTTTGGAACCTATTTGAAATGAGATCAGTGGCAATAATTTTGACACTAAATGATGCAAGTCTGTGGCAGATGGAAGATCACAGGCATTTACTTTTGCAGCAGGCCTCATAACACGCTGTAATTTATCCTTGGTGTGGACCATTGCAAAACCAAAAAAGACAACAATAGAGAATGTGATCACACTTTGAATCATGGCTTTGTAAAATTGCGTGGGATGGGAAATATTTTAACTTCTTCAATTAGCATGAAAAGTGAATCTGCTGCTGAACCTCCTTAGTGATGGATGTTTTGTTGATGTCCCAACTGAGAGTGTTTGTGGTAGCTGTACCCAGATATTTGAAGGATTCCACCATATTGACTGCAGAATCATTCATTTTTAGTGGGAGAGGTTGTAACTGCTGTTTGTGAAAGTCAATCACCATTACCACTGCATTGGTGGTATTGAGCACCAGGTTATTGCTGGCATACCAAGTCACAAGACAAGCCACCAACTTTATGTAAACTGTTTCATTACCATTAGTAAAAAACCCATTAATGGTGGTTTCATCTGCAGACTTAACACTTTTTTCTGAAGGGTTCACAGACCTGAAGTTGTTGGTGTAGAGGGAGGGATAGTTGCCCGTGATTATACAAAAGCAATGCGAGAGATGGGAACCCATCTGAACATACTGTTTCCTGCTTGTCAAAAAAATGTAAATTCATTTACAGATGAAAGGATTCAGTTCAGTTTGAAAAGTTCAGTTAACAACAGATTAAGGACAATGGTGTTAAAAGCTGAACTGAAGTCTACAAACAGCATTCTAGTATAAGTTACTTTATACAGTTGTTCCGATACTCTAGCTCAAATTGAAGGCCCATATTTATGGTGTTGTCCACAGATCTACTTGACTTGTATTCAACCACAGGTGGGTCAAGATGAGGAGCAGTATGTGCCTTAAGATGGGTAAGAATTAGCAATTCAAATAGTTTCATTAGATCGGATGCAAGTGCAATGTGCCTATAATCACTGAGGCTGAGGTCTGCAGAAAGGTCTACAGAAAGTTTTTTCGGACTCCATGGCTTGTTTTTTATCCTGACATGCAGTAAGAATTGTGGAACCTTATATGCACTGATGTACAGTAATCCCTCCTCCATCGCGGGGGTTGCGTTCCAGAGCCACCCGCAAAATAAGAAAATCCGCGAAGTAGAAACCATATGTTTATATGGTTATTTTTATATTGTCATTCTTGGGTCACAGATTTGCGCAAAACACAGGAGGTTGTAGAGAGACAGGAACGTTATTCAAACACTGCAAACAAACATTTGTCTCTTTTTCAAAAGTTTAAACTGTGCTCCATGACAAGACAGAGATGACAGTTCTGTCTCACAATTAAAAGAATGCAAACATATCTTCCTCTTCAAAGGAAACAGAGAGGAAAGCAAACAAATCAATAGGGCTGTTTGGCTTTTAAGTATGCGAAGCACCGCGGCACAAAGCTGTTGAAGGCGGCAGCTCACACCCCCTCCGTCAGGAGCAGGGAGAGAGAGAGAGAGACAGAGTTTGTTTTTCAGTCAAAAAATCAATACGTGCCCTTCGAGCTTTTAAGTATGCGAAGCACCGTGCAGCATGTCGTTTTAGGAAGCAGCTGCACAAAAGATAGCAACGTGAAGATAATCTTTCAGCATTTTTAGACGAGCGTCCGTATCGTCTAGGTGTGCGAACAGCCCCCCTGCTCAATCCCCATACGTCAGGATCAGAGAAAGTCAGCGCAAGAGAGAGAGAGAGAAAATAAGTTGGGTAGCTTCTCAGCCATCTGCCAATAGCGTCCCTTGTATGAAATCAACTGGGCAAACCAACTGAGGAAGCATGTACCAGAAATTAAAAGACCCATTGTCCGCAGAAATCCGCGAACCAGCAAAAAATCCGCGATATATATTTAAATATGCATACATATAATATCCGCGATGGAGTGAAGCCGCGAAAGGCGAAGAGCGATATAGCGAGGGATCACTGTACGTCAATTTAATTTGCTGCAGGTGGACTCTAATCGAGTTCTAGATACATTTCATGGAGAATTAAAGCAAACAGGACATACATGACAACAATTTGGTGTGCCACAGCAAAGGGTCTGAATTCTTACTGTATGTATATAAATGTGAAATTTCATTTTTGTTTTAATTTTTATTACATTTGTAAACCTTTCTGAAAATATGTTTTCACTTTGTCATTAGAGGTTGAGTATACATTGATTGGCAAAATTTTTAATTTAAAATTAAATCTACAACACAATAAAGTGAAAGCAGAAAGTGAAGGGATCTGAAAACTCTTAATCAACTGTCCAAGAAAGGGAAGAAAAACAGTGTAGACAAGAGATATAATATGATTGTAAAATGGTTGTCTGAATAATATTTCTAATATCTATTATTATTACAGCTATGCATATTTAAAGTTTTAATTTTAAGTATATATTCCAGAAAGAATAATACATATCATAGCTCATTTGGATCACGAAAGCACTTACAATCATTTTTCAAAAGCATCCCCAACCAAGCTTAATGCAGAGGTCTCAAACTCCGGTCCTGGTGAGCCGTAGTGGCTGCAGGTTTTCATTCTAACCCTTTTCTTAATTGGTGACAAGATTTTACTGTTAATTAACTCCTTTCCGTTCATTTTAATTGACTTGTTTCTTAAGATTTGTTCCCCTGAATTTTTTCATCATGCCTCTGAATTGCTTAATTCACAGGTGTCGAACTCCGGTCCTGGAGGGCCGCAGTGGCTGCAGGTTTTCATTCTATCCTCCTTCTTCATTTGTGACGTGTCTTTGCTGCTAATTAACTTCTTTTGCCTTAGTTTTAATTAACTTGACTCAGACCCCTTGGTTGTCTATTTTTCCTTAATTAGCAGCCAAACAATAATGAGACACAAAACAAGCCGCCACATGACCAGCTCACCTGTGCCCAGCACATAATATCTGAAAATAACGAAAGGTGAAGGTCTCAGTAAGGAAGATCGCTCAGGTCACCCAAACATTTTGACGATGTTCTTAGAAAAAACAGAAAATCAACAGTTTTAGAAATGTCTGCCATGGCAGAATGAGAGCAGCAACAAGCTGTGGAATTAAATAATGAGTTTAATTAACAGCAAGAATCAGCTTTTCATTAAGAGACTGGTTGGAGGGAAATTGGTTGGAGTTTAAAATCCCAATTTAGCTGGTCATCTGTCGGATTGTTTCACATCTCATTTCTGTTTGGCTCTCATTTAATGAAGAAAGGAATAAATTCAGAGGACTGAATCCTTAAAAACAGGGCTATTAAAATGAAGGGAAAATGAGTTAATTAGCAATGAAAACTGGTCAATAATTAGGAAATGGGTTAGAATGAAAACATGCAGCCAATGCGGCCCTCCAGGCCTGGAGTTCGACACCCCTGGATTTCATTACCTTAAATGGCACCCACACAGAAATGAAATGTGAAGTGAGTGAGCCAACAGAAGACCAACTAAGTCAGGGCCTCAAATCCAACCAATTTCACTCCAAACAGTTGCTTAATGAGGTGACGATTCTTGTTGTTAAATAAACCCGTTCTTTAATTCATTGGCTTGTTGCTGCTCTCATTGTGCCATGGCATACATTTCCAAAATTACTGATTTTCTCTTTTCTAAGAGCACTGTTAAAATGTTATGCTGACCTGAGCAGACCAGCATTCCTGATACCTTTATGTTTCTTTATTTTCTGATATTGTGTGATGGACACAGTTTGCTGGTCATGTTTTGGCTCATATTATATATCATTATTGTTTGACTGCTAATTAAGGAGGGGGAAACAATTAAGGGGTCTGAGTCTTCAAGAACACGTCAATTAATATGAATTCAAAAGAAGTTAATTAGCAGCAAAAACAAGTCACTAATTAAGAAAAGGGTTAGAATGAAAACCTGCAGCCACTGCGGCCCTCCAGGACCGGAGTTTGAGACCACTGGCTTAATGCAACGATGTACAGGTACCATGCAAAAAAATTAATTATGTAGAAATGGTTCAAGTTTTATGTATAACAAGTTATTATCATTACTATTTACTTTAACTTATTTATTTTTGACCTGGCGGTTAAGGGTTCCAGTAAGTTTATTTTTAGCTGCTTACTTTATCATACTGTGTGAACAGTGAAAAAAGACAAACAAACAATCCGAAAATAGCACACTTTTACATTTTTTTTTTAAAATCATTTATTTTCAATATTTTGGAATGGTATTTACCCCCATGAAGTACATGGTTCCAAGTTTTTAGTTATTTACCTTCAACACAGTATGCTAACAATTGAGAAATGCTATACCTGGTTGCACTGAGGTATATGGATTTTGAAAACAGCACTCGAGCTCTGAGTAACCCCAAATTGAGTTAAGTTACCTAATGGATGCAGGGCTCGCAAAATTTCAAAATCCCTGGTAGCCCTTCGGGCAGGCACTCTTAAATTTATTTTGGGTTACCAAAAACTGAAGTAGCCAGAATAAAAAAGAGATTATTTTTAATGTATAATATTGTAAAGGAAACAAAGCATCAATCAAAAAATTGTTAAAACAAAAATTACAACAACTGTATAAAAATTACAATCATCAACTCAAATATTTGGTTCTAATTGAACAGAAATTTCTATGAACTTGTAAGAACTGTGTAGAACATGTATCAGTCTGTGTCAGATTCTGAATCTGAAATTTCCACTGAAGTCACGGATGAGAAAATGCCACTCGACGTTGAGGGCATAGCATCTCCTTCATCAGCTTTCTCTTCCTGTGCATCGGCCTCCATTTCACTGCTCTTTGTTCTTGTCAGGGTTTTATGATCCAGGTGTCTTGAACCTTTTCCAGAAAACATCCAGAAATGAATTGACTTGTCAGGGCAAAAAGATTCAACTGTTTCCCCATTAATGGAGAGTTGCATGCAATCATTCAGTGTTTCAGGGTGTAGAGAGGTACGATGTGTTGTCTTCACTCGGTTCATGCAAGAAAATCCTCTCTCACAGATGGCTGTTGATGGACTAAGTGCTAGCATTAATTTCACCAGCAACAAGATATGAGAGAGGTGTTCTGGATTCCCAGAGAGGAGATCTCTGTACAAGCAATCATCTACTTTGCTACCCCGGTGTTCTGCAAGCCACATTTTTAGATGCATCCATTCTTGTGGAATTTTCTCTTTCTCTTCCTCATCTAGCAAACTGGAAAAATGTGTGACAAGATAATCTACCTCTTCATCCCCATAATTTGCCAGATCTTCTCTGGGGTAGGGAAGAGTGGAAGGGCCAAAAACCTTGAAACAAGAGAGAGTCTTTTCACGCAGATTTTTAAATCTGTTGTCCATGTACTTGACTGTGTTCTCAATAATCTTCTGAATCTCTGCACCAAAGGTGTCTTTGTCTGTGCCCTCACCTCTTCTAGCAGGTTGCTGACTTCCACAGTAGCAAATGCTACCATCCTCGTTCGCTGTGAACTTTGTGTCCAAGGTTTTCTAGTATTCTCCTGGTTTTGTTTTTAGGCTGAGTAAGCGTGATGTGGTGCTCTCAACTAACTGATTTGTTCGTGTGATGTTTAGGTTATCATGCTGAAAATCAGTACAGCACTTGGATAAGATGGTACTGTAGTCCAACATGAAAAGCAGGAAGCGAACAAATTTCTCAGTCTTCATCTCCTGCACTACCCCCTTAGCCTTGGCTGCATCCTCGGACTTGACATCACTTCCTCCTGCCATGTTCTCCATATGAACAACAGTGGGAGTGTAATTTTTTTCCACAGCCTTCAGACATCTCAGCCGGCTTGGAAGCCACCGTGTGCTCTTCAGGCCAATGAAATGTGCCAGTTTCGCATTTAGCAGTTCACTTATTTCTGTCAGTTCTCTTTGCTTCTTTGGGGAAAAGTAGTACATCTTAAAGATGGTTTTCAGTGTATCTTCAAATTTCACCAGGTACTCACAGCCTTTCACGCTATCCAGCACGGCTAGATCTAATTTGTGTGCCACACAGTGGATTGTTATGATGTGGGTATCCTCTGTTTCAGACTCCCAGCTACTCCTGTTTTCTCACCCATCATCACTGCAGCACCATCAAAATTTGCACACACTACTTTCTTTTTCCATGTGTCTTCTCTGATACCCATGGTGTTCACTGCTTCATCAATAGCCTCTAAAATACCTGCAGCATTTGCACTCTTGACTGGCTGACATTTGATCATGTATGTGGATATGTCACCATTATCTCTCACACACCTGACATGAACCAACTCCTGTTCTATTATACCAGTGTCTGTACTGCCATCTGCAAGAATGGATAAGAACCTGCTTTCTTGAATTTCCTTTTCGATCTGGTCCCTTGAAGTTTGTGCTATTGCTCCAATAAACTCTCTGCAAGCATAGTCATTGAGGTAAGTGGAACCAAGATCTAGGCAATTTGCTTTCTGAAGTTTGCAAAGACTGCTAAATTTTGCCAAAGGTAGTTCACTCTTTGCAACATAGTACGCTGTTCTAAACACCTTTTTCAGGACTTCTTGTTGTGCTTGGTTTATTTTTAGTATGTTTTTTTGCAATTGGTGTTTGTTCTGGGAAAGATGCTGCAGACTGAGCACCAATGCATATCTTGTGATGCAGAGATTTCTCATGGGTTCTGATGGGGTCTTTCCTAAAATTACTGGTCCCAGTAACAAAGGCGCTTGTCGAGTCAGAAATCGAGGGAAACTCACGACACACCCGGCAGAACATTATGTTATTTAGCTTGTCACATTCCTGCCACAGAAATTCTTTTGTCCATGAAACCAAAAAGCTGTGCTTTCTTTTTGCCTCATAGTCTGATTTGTCATAACTTTTCCGCTTTGTGGTAGGCTTTTCTTTGGTTGTCCCTTTTTCACCCTGACCTGTCTTATTTGGCTCAGCAGAACTAAAATACCTGCGTAAATCCATCTATTTTTACTCACCCAGACACATAACGGTCAGCGATTTTTTAAATTCTCTGCGCAATCAACCTCTATCACATGTTTAAGCTTGCTGCGGGACATTTCACTTGTCACGTTTGAATAGTAAGCTAATGAGTGATAAGACGATTTCAGAGGAATTGGTGCGCAATTAATCCGTCACTGACCAATCAGTACTGCCGCTCTCTATACACAGTTCGCGCGATCGCAAAGTGAAAGTGACAGTAAAAAACAAGCGCGAATTCAAACGCGATTTCAATATTTCACATATTGACAGCGGCTCATCGATGCCCGTAAATGACATAATTACCCAGCTACATTTGCGAAAGAATGCAAAAGCATTGACATATATTTTTTCTTCCTATGTGTGTGGGAACTGTTAACATTTGAATCTGATGATTGTATATAAAACCGTGTCCGAACTTGTGTGCGAACAAGACTGGGAAAACTGTGGATGTGGATGTGAGTGTTGTGTGTGACTGAGAATGACTGGTGTGAAGCCTGAAGTCCAAATATCAAATAAACACTTTCACAAAAAGTACAAGTATAACAGAACAAGTGTGCTTTTATTCAAGAATATAACTGAAGAAAAAAGAAAGCAGGTTACGGTAAGTGGTTGATGTGACAGCTTGCGTGGTGCAATGCTAAGAACTGCTGACTCCCAATCAAGAGCTTCTGGGTTCGATGCTGGCAGCTTCTCAAGTTTGCCGTTTTGAGTAGAGAGCTGCTATTATTGTTAATATTATACAATAAAAACATTCATTTGATTTACGTCTGTAACAACTGCTATAAATTTATAGTGCTTGTCAAAGTTAGCGTTCACGCTCGCCCTGATCTGACACTGCTGTTTTCAAATAAAGATACGCTATAACAGAGGTGAACTCAGATCGGAGAAAACAGAAGCCATCCCCGCAAGAAACATCCCCTCACATATAAGAACAACGCAGCTGCACCAGGTGTAAAGGCGAAAGTCCGGCGTCATCCTGCCAATCACCTGTCCTTCAAAGAAACAGCACGGCTTACAGAGCTTGCCAACGCTACACCGTCCAGATCTAAACACTAGTGTGGTGTATGTACCCAAAAAACATCTAACTGCATTCTCGTACCATTGCTCGCGTACTAACGTGTCAGCAGGTACTTTTCGTGGCATTACACGTGTAATTTGTGAGCATGCCCTTGACGATCAAACAGAGGAAGCTCTGTAGTATACTTGTGACTTTATGCTGTAGGAAGACAAGTAAATAAAGTAAAACTAGTAAAACTAAAAAAAAGACGCTAACTTTGACAAGTACTATACATTTACAGCGGCTGTTACAGTCGCAAATCAAATGTATGCTTTTATTGTATAATATTAACAATAAGAACAGCTTACTACTCAAAACGTTTATTTTGGAAGACGTTAAGACTCAAACCCAGAACCTTATGATTTGGAGTTGGTAGCTGTAACCAGTATACTATCCATTCTGTTATTCTATTTATTCTGTTATACTTTTATCTTTTGTGAAAGATAAAAAAGATAGATATTTGGAATTCAGGCTTCACACATTATACACTTCATGCCTACATTTTGTCAATTATTACTAAAACATGAAAAATGTTTCTGTTTTAACGATGTGTTTACGGTGCATAGATTGTTGTAGACATGGAACACACATGAAATGCAAGTGTTCCAAATAATGATACAGTATTTATAAAAGGGGTCATTTTGCATGACTTCTCACTCTATACAGCTCTAAGCAACTGACAAGTAGGTAAGCAGACTTGAGCTGAGAAAACTGTGTGCCGGTGGGGGGATGTGATAGCAGACTGCTTGCTGCTTATCAACACATTTAAAGGACAAAAGACGCTGACGGAGAAGTGCGAAGCGTTTTAAGGTGGGACGGATCTACGAGTTTTTTCGTAGGCTCTGGTAATTCTAGTGTTAACAATCATTCACTAAACAAGTCTGCAAACACATTTTACGTGCACTTTTATGAGGAGACACCAATACCAACAAATTCTGTTAAAGATTATATAAATAACATGAAATGGTTAACAACATAAGGTGAAATGGAGAATTCAGAGTAAACAGAAATCCTTCTCTAAGTGTCACATAAACTAATAAAGAAAATTGTGGCATGCATTAAAAGCAGAAAAGATGGGTCAAGGACAGATTTAACATTAAAACTGAGGTAATGTTCCATACAAGGAAAATCAGACTAGCCCGACACAATCCAAAGGTAGTCTGTAGATAGAAGTAAGCTTAGGTATCTCAAGCCTGAACTAATGAAGCAATGAAACACAACTGAGTAATCACAAACACTTGTTATGCCAATTGTCCCAAACATTACTGTGCCCTGAAATGGGGGGACCATTTATAAAAACTGTAATCTCTACAGTACACTGTGTGACTAAAATGCATTGTGTGACTGAAATCCCCTTAATTTAAAGTCTGGAAGGTGCGCTTTAATCATGTCTACAATGTTTGGTTTGTAAGTGTAAACTGTGGAGCAAGGTAGTAAATCAAGGAAAAATGTGTCTTTGTCCCTAAAATTAGGGAGGGAACTGTATTTCTTCAGTGACCTAATCAAGTTGTTTCTATCTTCAAAATATCCGAAGGATCCTACCTTTCCTCGCAACTCCTTGTTCAGGTACCGGTTCTCTCTCAGCTGCATCACTGCAACTCTCTTCTGGCAGGGCCTCCTTCAACTGCTATCTGACCTTGCCAACTCCTTCAGAATGCTGCTGCTCAACTGGTGTTTTGTTACTTGTTTCACTCCTACTACTCATCTGCTTCAGTCCTCTTCACTGGCTTCCTGCTGCTGCAAAGATATGGTTCTCTGAATGGTTCTGCTCCTCAGTATCTCCAGTCTTTAGTCTCTCCACATGTCCCTTGAAGAAGTCTCTGTTATGCCTCTGCCATTTTGCTGATTGTCCCTCCTCTTGCTATATGTGTCAAGACTAGACAATATTTCTCTGTTTTTGCACCAACACTGTGGAATGATCTCCCTTTGGCTATTTGAACTGCACCCAATTTATTCATGTTTAGGTGTCTTTTGAAAACACCCCTCATCATTAAATATTTTAGAACTGATTAGTGTCTCTTCTACAGGATAGCTGCTGTTATATTGACAAAGAGTTTAGGATACTTATTGTTGTTGTAGTCTACCTGAAGGTATAATTATATGGCAGTAGCATTACTCCCTTCTGCACATTTTTAAAATTTTGTTCTCTGTTGCTTTTGCTGCTTACATCTTCTAATCATTCTTGTATTTATTATAATTTGCTTTGTAAGTCGTCTTGGATAAAGGTGTCTACTAAATAAGTAATAATAATAATGTGGAGCTGAGTTGATCACCTGGGATCTCATGTATAAATGGTGCATACACACAGAAATGTTGCATAAGAATGTTTCCACGTTCAAATCGAGATGTATAAAACCTAAACTTGGCGTAAAGCCACGCACATTTCCACGGTACCTCAAACCCTGGCGTACGCAAGTTCTCCGCTCGGTGTTGCAGACTGGCGGCACCCAGTGTCAAAGCAGTGTTACTGTTCCTATGTGGTTACCCTTTCTTTTTCAGATCCACATCCCTGACGCGGCTTTATAAATACACTGAAATTAACCGCATATTGTTTACTAGTGTAATGCATCTGATTGTAATTAACCAGTAACAATAGAATGGTCCACGGAATGGTCAAACTATTCCAAATACCATAACTGCTTTAGCGTTGTTACTCTCACTGCACTTTCTTTTACTTCTTTCAGCTGCTCTCGTTAGGGGTTGCCACAGCGGATCATCTTTTTCCATATTACTCTCACTGCACCACTCGGAGCAGCTGATCGGAACGAAGATTATCGGTATACAGCATCAAGCACACACTGCCTCAGCCATGCTTCCTATTTGAACTGCTTCTCACACGGCAAACACTTCAAAATCTTTCCTGTACGGACCTCGCGGTTCAGAAAGAGTTTCATCCCAAGAGCTCTAAATGCAATCAATCAGTCCATCAAGTGCTCCTTGTAGAACTGTTTGTACTTATAAGTACAATCACCTCACTGTAAACTTGCACTACAGTTATAATATTGCACAACCTGAGCCACTTTATAAAGCACGCATTTACATATGATGACGATATCATTTTTAAGATGAAATGCAGCAAAATATGTTTATTATATTATACAGATAAAACTTTAACTTCATTTAAATAATCTATATTGTTAATAATTGAAGGACATGGTGTCGCTACGGTAGCACGGATTGTTCCTGCCTCGCACTGTATGCTTCACTGGGACTGGCGTGAAGGATAGAATAATTAAACATGTACTACGAAGATATTTCAATGTTCCTTAAAAGTTTTGAAGAATTGGCATTATAAGCTTACAGATGGCTTCACGTCTATTACAGAAATGATTGTGTGGCAATTGGGTATTTGGAGAAAGAGAAGGAAGGACAGGAATTGGAGGTTAGTACGTTTGAAAGAGACAGCACTGCTGTAATAAATTATTTCATAGAAGGTCGCGCACAATCACTGCGCCACCGTGTTCCCATGTTTAATAACATGCTTTAACTCCTATCGTCATGAAAATTATATCAAGTATACATCTCAGTATTTTAATTATTCAGAGAGCTGTAAAATTACGAATGTAATGGATTTTGTGTCCTGTTGGAGGAAGAGAAAGCCGGTAAGCACGTAGAGATTCACACACATAAAGCACATGGAAGATCAAATACAAAACAACGCATTTAACGTGCTGCTTTAGTTACGATGGGATTTGAGAAACTAGTAAATTAAATGATTTTAAGATGAAGTTTATGATGTTCTACTTTAATGACAAAATAAACTACGTGATCAAAGTGGAAATTTCGAGATTAAAGTTGACATTTCGTGCTTTTTCCCCACTGTGTGCCTATTTTTTTTTCTCTGTATCCTAATAAGCTTTCATATGAAACTCTGACGGTGGGCTACGACTCGGCTTTTGACGGCTAATTTGATATCTGACAACTTCTTTTTTATTTTGGGCATCGTGCGACATTGTGAACTTGAGCTTTCGAGTTTCTCCGACATGCTATGTCACTCGATCAACTTCCTTTTCTTGTTTATACCACTGTTTAAACCAACAAATAGTACATTTTTCCTTTGCCTCCACTTGGTATTTGCTGAAATTCTTATATTTTCCCCCGTGCTTTTCCCATTGGCTTTTCACAGAAGGCTGAGCTTAAGGTCTATTTATATTGATTTGCATAAGCAAAAAGGCATAATTCTGGGAGGAGTTGGGGTGGGACAGCAGGCGCGTGCACATGCGTTACTTTTCACGCTGATCAGGATTTATGTAGCGGAAGAACGTGGAAGTTTGCGTACGCACAGATTCCTGCATCTGGATTTTTCTGTGCGTACGCACATTCCAGCTTTTGTGCTTACGCCATGTTATAGTGTGAGTTCTACGCACAGCGTTATACATGAGGCCCCTGGTTACCGGGAAGTTTTAATAGAAGGAATGCTGTGTAAAGCCTCAAAACGGAAAAAAAATGGGAAATGCCATCTCATCTATAACGTCCTACTCAACAAACACAAAAACTAATTAGATCTTGAGTCAAATTACCTGGGAAACTCAAAAACCTTGACTACTTCCTCTTATTCCACTGACCAGAATTGGAATTGTGTCTTACAGTTGCCTTAATTATGAATGTCACATTTCTCCTGCATGTCAAACTCTCAGAGTCTAGCCATACCTCTTTGTATAAGATACTAAAGTGTGTTGCCATGCTTTTATATTATTTTCCTATTAAATTACTTAAGATTTTCCAGCACAAAGTATTTACTGTACAAGCTACAACAGAATCAGAATGCTACTGGCAGAGTGTTGAAGTGAACAAAACTTTGTTGCCACATTATCACCTTAGCTGGCTCATTCACACTGGCCTCCTGTTCAGTACTGAATCACCATTAAACATCTGATGCTGACTGTTATTGAATGACTAGAATTCTTGTTTAGACTGTTCTCTCTGTATAGGCCTGTTAGACAGTGAAGTTCTTTTAATGATGTATTTCTTACTGTTTCAAAATCTATTTATACCACTCTCTAAACACTCTCCTGAACACTGGAACTCCCTCCATAAGTCTATTTGTAAGGTAAGTGTAATGTCTTATCTTGACAATCCCATCGACACGGAAGACCTGCTTGTTCTATCTGTCCTTTTAATTGTTAACTCAATAAATTTGAACAGGCCCTGCTATTTTTCACATCTGCACTGACACTAGCACATTGCAAACTATGTCAGCTTGTCTGCTAGCCTTGAAAGGTCTACCCATAATTTATCAGCTCATTCTGTTGTTCAACTTTTACCCTGATTTGTAGTTCTATTCTGTAGCTGTGCTTCATTTTTATGGCTGCTTTTGATACTTGCTGTTTGAAATCTGACACTGATTCTGCTACTGTTGCATGTTTTGTATTTATTGAACTGTTTTTTTATTTTATACTAATGTAGATTATTTATCTATGTTACCTTTTATGATAGAAACAAAGCTGTGCTTCTCCAAGGGGAAATCTAAAAAGTCTAGAACCTACTTTAGCAACACACAAGAAATGAAGGAATCTTTATGAGAAAATGTTACTTTTAAGCGCATCCTGTTTGATGTTTTATGGATTTACTGACAACCTGTACCATGAAAGGATGAAATCCATTGGGCTCACTACAAAGCTAAGGATACATTTCACAGAGACTAAGGCCAAGTGTTTAGGCTGATTAAAAATGGAACACTTAAGCTCAGGCATGGTCAATTTCAGCACTCAAAGTTCATCTGTGCACCTTTTTGAAACAGACAAATTGATAGCTTGTTGCCAGTTTGGGCAAAAAAGTCTTTTATTTTGCTTTTCTGTTAAAAATGAATCCATTTCAATAAAGAAGAAAGTTACCAAAAAGACCATTATTATTTAACTTTCTGGATAACCTCCCCAGAGTCACTGCCTAATTATGGTATAAACTAGCCTTGAGTTTGATATAACAAGATATTAACAGCATAATCCAGACTGCTCTGCAAATTTTTTATTCATTAATTCAATACTCAGAAAAAGTGTGATTAAATTTAGATATGCATGTAGTGTATGTGGAGGCCCGGGAAGAGCAGGGGTTTAAGGAGTTACAGGGACCAGTTACAGGGACCTGGGTTTCACTCAAAACCCAGCGATTATCTGTGTGATGTCTGCATGTTCTCTATGTCTTCTACTAGTACTCCAGTTACCTCACATGCACCAACAATGGAGGTTCAAAACTGCCTTGGTAAGAGTGAGTGTGGGTGTGGGCATAAGAATGCAATGCAATGAACAGACTGGGATTCTGTGTTTGTCTGATTCCTGCCTACTGCTTGATAACTCTTGAGATTTTGGATCCTCTTGGCTTTTGAATGGATCAGAAAAAGTGGTGTATGTGTAACTTAAAATTGTAACCGAAATGAGTACACAAAGAAACTGCCAGCACACGTTCTAGCACATGCCTCTTCCACCTCAGGTCCTACAGGGCAAGGGTCATTGGGAAAAACTAAAATAAAAGCATGGATAAGCAAGGATAACCACTGACACAGGTTTACAAGTGCAGAAAAATTTCTTTTAGCACCCAAGAGTAGCCTGGCAGAAATAGTAGTGCCCAAAACGTATACTTTTAGTTGATAGGCAGTTAGTTGAAAGAGCAGATGTGTTCTAAATACATGAGAATAATCAGAAGGAGAAGGCAAAAGCTAAAAAACAGGAGACCAGAAAGAATACATGCAAAAGCAGGACCAGAACACTTATGCAAAAACGTTATTTAAGTGGGTGAGCATGAATGACAGTGGGTCACTTTCCATGGTATGAGAGTAAATACACCTGTGAACTATTTGGAACTGGATAAAACTAGTCAATGATATTTCTAGAAAAAGACTTGGGATTTTTAAATAAGGTATACCAACAGAGTAGCAGGTTATCAGATTAGGTGTATGTATTTTAGGTGAAACAGAAGCAAACTGACTTGTAGTAAATCAGCATATTATTTGAAAACAAAATGTAAATACTGTACCATGAACTGTAGCCTAACCTGTAAACAGTCTGTGTGGTAAAGCGAGGTCCACGGCTAATTGACATCTTTTAAATAAATAATAGACGCACTTGAGTCTTTGTGTGTTGGGGGTGTGTGGTAGCGTGGCAAGAGAGGTTTCCATGCGTGCTGTGAGAGTGGACGGCCCTGCACTTAGTACACATGTGCAGGATTGCCCAGGACCCTAACTGGCTGATTGTCATAGCTGTGCCATGTCCTCCTTTTAAGAAGGAAAGCGCAAGTGCAAGAGGGAAAAAAAAGGAAACATGAAAAGGAAAAGAAAAGAAGAAGGGAGGTTAAAGGAATGAAGAAGAGAAGCAGGAGCGTGAGAGAGTGAGCAGGTGTAATGAGAGGAAGCAGGCAGACAAGGATGGAGCCCCGGGAAGGAGCGTGTGGATGGCGCTCAGAAGAGGAAGCCAACGGATCGGTGGTGGTGAGTGGACAGATCGCGTTTTTGCCGGGTGGAGCCAGGAAAGACAGTGGTGGGTGCAGAGCAGGGCACGGCGGCTCCCCACAGATGCCGTAACATTGGCAACAAGGACAGGGGCAAGGAGAAAAAGGTTGTCTACGCCTGCTGGGGGAATTCTCCTTGGGCTGCGAAGTCCAGGAAGGATAAGCTGAATCAGTCAGTCAGACGAGGCAATGAGGCTCACTGGATAAAAAGACCAGTTTCCTGCCTGAGCTTTAACCTCGTTTTAATGGATTTGTTTATTTGCATTTTACCCTCCACTTGCACTTTATTTTTATGGATTATTAATTTATTATAAACGGAACACTTCACTTTTCGAACACCATTTTGTTTTGATTTATTTTAATAAAAGCACTCTAGCACTTTTCACCATCCCCTTGCTTGGAGTGTTTGTCCTCATCTATTCAGCTCATCCCAGTCATGACTATCGACGGTGTCGGGTTCAAGAGGCTCCCAAAATGAAAGAGGGAGCATGGAGCTGACCTGCACCGCCACAGTCTGCTTTTTCATTTTGCACCAAGTTCAGGAATTAGCTGCAAAACAGAATGCTTCAGGTGTCATGTCAAATAAATGGTTCAAGAAGCATTTCCAAAGCAGGTTGATGAAAGAGTTAGGGGCTCATCCTGGGTGTAAGGTGGCACAAATGGTCCAAAGACACTGCTATTTGGTGACATTTGCATTAGCAAAATACAATCCCCAGTTACAACACTCAAGCAGGCTTTACTCATAATTTGAACTTTGGAAGCATTTGTCCAACACATGTCAAATCAACAATTTTCCAGAAATTCCATGTACTTCAGTCTCAAAAAATTCTGAAAAAAATACCAGGGTCTACCCATATTATCCAGGAGACACCCTGTAAAATTATTTTGAAGTAAGTTCAATACTTTCCAAGATGTAAACAATCTTGTAAGGGGATTGGGGTGTCAAATTTGACAGAGCTTTATTTTTTCAATTTCACAAGACCACATCTCAAGAACTAATCAACCGAACTGGTTCAAATTTTGAATGCTGGTATCTTTATTGGTACAGTAAATAACAAAATCAAAATGCTTGGTCCAGATTACACAACTTGCTAAGAGCAGACCTTCAATAATGGAAAAACAATATTTTGCATCTTTGGTTATGCCATTTTTAGGCTTTCTGAAAGCATACTTTAAAGAGACCTGCTCAGCGGTTTAGATCCTTCCCCTCTGTAAGTATCTGGCTGTATCTTGGTTTTTTCCATGTCTGGATACATACACATGACTTTTCAAAAGGTTACAAACAAACAAGAAACTGCATCAGGGTTTGACCAGGAGACTTCTCAAATGTGAAAAAAAATCACTTTGGGTCTAATTTTCAGACCTGCTTCATGCACTAGGGGAATCTCCAAACATTTTTAAAATTATTTTTCCTGCATCCTACATGGTCCCTTCTTAACTTTTCTTATGTGACTCTTTCATTTTTATTTTCCATTCTACACATGGGTTAAATTCACCATTTGTCAGTAATGATACTCATCAGGTTCTTCATCAGTAATTTGGGTATAGGATTAATGGATAAAAATAAATCACCAAAGACACATTAAGGACAACACATGAACAACAGCTCCTTGATTTATCCATCCATCCATTTTCCAACCTGCTGAATCCGAACACAGGGTCACGGGGGTCTGCTAGAGCCAACTCCCGAACAACACAGGGCACAAGGCAGGAACCAATCCCGGGCAGGGTGCCAACCCACCGCAGGACACACACAAACACATCCACACACCAAGCACACACTATCCTTATATATAACTCTATAGTTATAATGAAATGTTAACATCTTGATATTGCAGCCACGGGATTGTGACCCATTTCATTTCTGTTTCAATTGAAGTGCAGAGCATCTTTGTCTTTGAGATCAAGGTGCTACTGCCTCCCACTGACTATTGTAGTTGTACTAAGCAGTGTAATGAAACTCTGTAATGGCACCCAACAAATATTGTCTTTGGTGGCCAGTGGAAAGATTGTGCAGGATAGTTTGGATCCATGAAACATATCGGGATGCTTGATTCTGCTTTACAAATCACACCAATCCAACATTTTCATCATACATGCACCCAACATAGCCTCCAACAAGACACTGGTCTAATGTGAGGGATGCATCTGATCTATCAGCAGTGTGATCTTGAGAGGGCAGGATCACAACAGCTGCTGCTCCAGTGGTGAATATTCAGACAGTCAATTGACTGTCTTCACCAGACAGCCACCTCATTTTGAGTTTGCCTTCTTCTGTAGGGATGTAACAGTGGTACTCTCAAGTACTAGGTACACTTTTGGCCATGGAGACTCGCTTTCTCTGTTTAGCAACATCAGGATATTGTCATTTGTTGTGAAAAAAGAGTTTGACATTTTTGGTAACTCACTGATTGAAACCTCAATGATTACCATTATTGACACGAGGTGCATTCAAGCCTATGTTTACGATGGAAAATAAACATGAAAGATTTGCATAAGAAAAGTAAGGTTTGTGTTTTAAGAAAGAAGAGACAATGTACAATAAATGAAAATATTTAAAAAAAATATCTACACATTGCCACATGCCATTAGGGTGCTCTGAAAATGAAATCCAAAATGATTTTTTTTTTTGGATTTGAGAAGTTTGCTGTTCAAACCCTGATGCAGTTACTTGTCTGTTTATTGCTTTTTCAGAAAGCCTATCTAGATTCCTTAATAAGGAAAAAAAATCAAAAGTCTGTGTTGGTTACAAATATGTGCTTCCGATTCCTAAACATTAGTAAGACAAAAACTCAAATTAAATTTTGCTCAGTTTGAAGGGGCTGCTTTGACAAAGCAGGGTCATCTGGACCAAAAGTTTTAATTACATCACATACTATACCAAATAGGGTACCAGCATGCAAAGTCTGAGCCTGCTCGGTGGTTTAGTTATTGATCAATTAACTTGTGAAATTCCATCCCCTCTGGCTGTATCTTGGGGAAAAAAAGTTACAGGCTGTCTCCTGCCTACATTGCTGAATGACTTGGCTGAGCAGATTTCACCATTCTAATCATTGGATTCAACAAGAGAAAACTGAACTTTGGTGTAAATCTCTGAAGCATCAGGTATAAGATAACTAAAAAACCCAGGGTAACTAAAAAACTTTGGTTGAAAACTGGGGATTCTTTCTGCCCACACACATTTCCCATAATCTGAGAAATGTATTACTTTAAGTATATACTGTATATAAAAAAAAAAGAAAAAAATACAATCTAATAAGAAGTTACCATGTCAATCCACCGTGACTAACATCAACATTCTTAGCATTACTACTAAACAAGAATGAAGGTATGTATCTTCCTATGAGACCCTAGTCCAAAAAATGTTGATAAATGCTGACTTTATGATAAAAATCTGAAGGTTGGTTGTTTAAACCTGCATGTGCTTTTTCTTTTGAGCACTAGGAAGGAAAAGAAGCTAAACCAGGACAGCACAGGGTACTTACTGTAATACAAGAGCATTGATAATACAATAGATGTGAATGGGGGATGGCATTCTGTTTAGTTAGAAGAAAGTGTAATATCCTTTAAATAAGATGGCATATTATTACAAAATAATTTACCCAATAATTAAAGGCTGCCAGATCAATAAAACTTGGAAAATTAATAATGATGATGGCATTGGTTTGGGGAGAAAGTGGAGAACTATGCCCAACTAAACACATGCAATGCAGGCAATAAAATATAAGCAAATGGAAGACCAGTAATGCAAAATGTATTCATTGAAGTATGTCAGTGTCTAAAAATCTTAACTGGAAAATGGCAGAAATGTTATGGAGGAGGTTGAATGACTGTCTGTGGACAATAAATTACAAAAAGGTAAAAAATTAAAGTTCAAATGAATTACTTCAAAACAGTCTTGACAGCTGCTGAAAGGTCTTTAAGGATAAAATGTTAAGCATAAGGTATGTGCTGCAACACAAATTTTCTCTGCTGCTAAAAGTGCTTGTCAGGTTGCATAATTTTGTATTAATAAGGTTAAATACAGTAGAACGTTCCTGGAATGAGATTAAATTCAAAGGAAGACATCTTCTTTAACGTGTCATAGGCAATGTGTGAAGCAAATGAAATCAAGTTATTGCTAATGACTACTCTGATCATGTTCAATATTACTGAGGAGTCAGACACTAATCTTGAATTAATGGAATTAAACTCATTTAGAGAGTCACTGCATTGGTCCATACCTCTTTATTATTCAGAGCATAAGTATCAAAATTCTATTTAGGAGCACAGGAGCTGAACAAAAGGAAACCAAATAAGCCCACTCTTTGATCTGTTTTAATCATCAAGTTTAAACTGGTGTCTGTAAGGAATTGTAGTGAGGACTGGGAGACTAGAATAGAATAGATTTAAGATTGATTTCTCTGATGGACAGTGAATTCTTAAGTAATCTGACAAAATAAAGCACTAGGAGAAGATTTGAGAAGCAAGGATTAAAAATACAAGTGACAGCACGATTACTTATTTGGCTGACGCTTTTATCCAACGCGACTTACAACTTTTGAGATGCAATTGGTTACATTTCTGGTTTTACCAACTGGAGCACAAGCGGGCAAAGTGACTTGCTCAGGGTCACAGTGTCAATGGTGGGATTTGAACCCACAACCTCATGGTTTGATGTTTGAAGTCCAAAGCCTTAACCACTACACCACACTGCCTGCTTAGTGGCATTGATGCTTAAGCAAACCAACATGCCAGATCAGAGAAACAATAAATAATTCAGAAAAGAAGAATGGGAGCATATGCTGCAACGAAAAGCATCTTGGATCCTCCCAGTTTAGCTAATAAAAAAGTAACTTTGATCCACACTGCCAATCTGCAATTTCCTTTTCATTAAAATATGAGCATCGTATACACAGTGCCTTCACAAAGTATTCAGACCCCTTAATTTTTAAACATTTTGCTGTGTTGCAATCTTATACTAAAATCAATTTAAACTAATTTTTTTCACATCAAACACACAATACACCCCAAATAACAACATAAAAAAGTGATTTATGGAATTTTTACAAATTTATTAAAAATAAAAAATATATATAAATATCACAATGACACAAATATTCGGACCCTTTGCGATGACACTTGAAATATGGCTCAAGTGCATCCATTCCATTGATCATTTCTGAGATGTTTTCACATGTTGTTTGCAGTCCATCTGTGGTCAATTTAAGTAACTGGACATGATTAGGAAAGGCACACCTGTCTATATAAGGACCCACAGTTCACGATGCATGCCAGAGCAAACTTCAAGACATAAGGTTGAAGGAATTACCTGGAAGCTTGGAGGCAGGACCCGTGTCAAGGCACAGATCTGCAGCATTAAACACTTCCAAGAGTACAGTTGTCTTCATAATGCTAAAATGGAAGATGTTTGGAACAACTCCAGATCTTTCTAAAGCTGGCTGCCAGAACAAACTGAGCAAGCAGGGGAGGAGGTCAACTTTCATGCCAAGGCCCTGGGACTCAATGATCATTCTGGCTGAGCTCCCGAGAACCTGTACAGAGATGGCAGAAACTTCCAGAACCACACCTACTGTACCACCGTAATACTCCACTAATCTTGGCTTTATGGTAGAGGGCCAAACAAGACATGCACATCTGCTTGGAGTTTGGAAAAAAAAAAAAAAAAAAAAGGCTTCTAAAGGAGACTCGGACTATGAAAACAAAATTGAACTGTTTGGACTCAGTGCTAAGTCTGTAGGAAACCAGGCCCTACTCATTACCTGCACAATACCATTCCAGTGGGGAAACATGGTGGTAGCAGTATCATGCTGTGGGGTTGCTTTTCATCAGCAGTAACTCTGAAACTAGCCAGAGCTAAGGACAAGCTGTAGGAAGCAATGTACAGAGATAGCGTTAATTAAAACTGTTCCAGAGTGTACTCTGGACCTAGCACTGGGCCAAAGGCCTTCCAACAGGGCAATGACCCAAAGCAAAAAGCAAAGACAACACAGGACTGGCTTAGTGTCAACTCTGAGAGTGTCCTTCCGTGGCTCAGCCAGACCTCAAAGGTGAACCCAATTAAACATGTCTGGAGAAAATCGCTTTCTCCATCCAACCTGACAGAGCTTGAGAGTATCTACTGTATAAAGAAGAATAGCAAAAAAATTCTCAAATCCAGGTGGGAGAAGCTTGTTGTGTCACACTTAAGAAGAATCTAAAGGTGTTTCAACAAAGAAATGACCAAAGGGCCTGCACACTTGTGTCAATGTGATATTTCAGTTCTTTATTTTTAATACATCTGAAAGAATTTCTAAAATCATGTTTTCACTTTTTTATTGTGTGTTGTTTGATGAGGGGAAAAAATCAAAATGAAAGAGTGAAGGGGTCTGAATAATTTTTAAAGACACTGTATATACAGCAAGACAGTGAGAATGTGTGCAATTGTGCCAATACTTCTTTAACTTCATTATGGGGTTTACGATGCATTTACTGTCAAAAAAACAAGGTCGGCACCCCAGTTAATCGAAACAAAATGTTCACACATTAATAGGCCTGGGACCTGCACTTTAAGCAAATAACACACAGATTAAAACGAACAGCAAAGAGGGACAAAAAAAACAAAAAAAAAAACAATGTGACAGTCAGATACATGAATCATACTGATTAAATACAGATGGTTTGAAACAGCAAATAATGGAGTCTCTGGGCCCCTTTCTACAATCTCTCACAATGCTCTGTTCCCATCAGAAGCCATCGAGTGAACACATAATGAAAAAGGAAAAATAAAATTAGAAAATAAAAGAAAAAACAGAACACTTGACACTGAGGCCACCAAGAAAGGACTTGAGACCACTCACGAGAATGGAGGGAGAAGTGTAATAGGAGTACAATCTAATGCCCACTCCAATTTATATTTCAACCCATACTAACACAGTGATATTTAAATATTATTAAAACACAGTAAACAGTTACTTTAATGTAATATATTGTATGAGAGTAGAACTGCGCAGTGACAGTTAACTTGTAGCATTTCATTAAGCCTTAGGAGGCCGGAGCGGCACAATTCCACAAGTCCCTCAAGGCTGTTCATTATGTACTACAGTAAATTTGAATCAAGAAAGATAATTCTTTACTTCTGCCTTGATGACGGGATTAAAGGCCTTCCTTCACCTTCTGTTGCTACGGTTAAAGAATCTAAACACTGGTTTTTATCAAATGTTTAATTGGGAGTTTTATGGAGCTGAAACATAATCCAAAAACTTAAGAAATATGACAATTATACTGCGCATTTTGTGGATTTTGGAGTAAAAGGTGTCAAGCTACTGAATGAAAGGAGCCAGTAATATATCAATTTTGCACCAACCACATACTGTATGGATCTCTCTGTGTAAACAGTTTTCAGGGTCAATTAGCCTCTTTTACTCTCTGCATCTGCATCATGGAGTGATGGTTTGTTACAAGCCTATTTTTCCTTATTTCAGCACCCTGCACTTCCATTGTTTTATTTATTGAGGATGTTGCTTTCAATTCAATTCAGTTTAGTTATTTTTATGTAATAGTCTACAAGTTTGTAAGTTATTGTTTCTAAGACTCTCTACAATGCCTACAGTAAATCCTGCATTTATGGCCACAGGAGATGTGGAGATATTTTTTCTTAGTCAAAGGCTACCTACCTAGTGAGAACTTCAAGGAGAAATCTGACATGGCAATGAGGTTTATAGCATGTACATTCATGGCCAAACGTTTTGAAATGACACAAATATTAATTGTCACAAAGTTTGCTGCCTTAGTTTTTATGATAGCAATTTGCATATACTCCAGAATGTTATGAAGAATGATCAAATGAATTGCAATAAATTGCAAAGTCCCTCTTTGCCATGAAAATGAACTTAATCCCAAAAAACCTATTTCTACTGCTGTTGTGAAGAAGGCTTCAGGGTGCCCAAGAAAGTCTCTCCTAAAGTTGATTCAGCTGAGGGATTGGGGCACCACCAGTGCAGAGCTTGCTCAGGAATGGCAGCAGGCAGGTGTGAGTGCATCTGCACGCACAGTGAGGCAAAGACGTTTGGAGGATGGCCTGGTATCAAGAAGGGCAGCAAAGAAGCCACTTCTCTCCAAGAAAACATCAGGGACAGACTGATATTCTGCAAAAGGTACAGGGATTGGACTCCTGAGGACTGGGTAAAGTCATTTTCTCCGATGAATTGAATCCCTGTTTGTTTGGGGCATCTGGAAAAAAGATTGTCTGGAGAAGAAAGGGTGAACGCTATCATCATTCCTGTGTCATGCCAACAGTAAAGTATCCTGAGAACATTCATGCGTGGAGTTGTTTTTCAGCCAAGGGAGTGGGCTCACTCACAATTTTGCCTAAGAACACAGCCATGAATAATCCTCCGATAGCAGCTTCTTCCATCCATCCAAGAACAGTTTGGTGACGGACAATGCTTTTTCCAGCATGATGGAGCACCGTGCCATAAGGCAAAAGTGATAATTAAGTGGCTCAGGGAATAAAACATCAAAACTTTGGGTCCATATCCAGCAAACTCCCCAGACCTTAATCCCATTGAGAACTTTTTTTTTTTGTTCTTTATTTCGCCTTATACAATTTCTTGTATTAGGAATTTATTAGTTTTCGCATACCCCTTGGGGTCAGAGCGCAGGGTCAGCCATTGTACAGCGCCCCTGGAGCAATTACAGGTTAAGGGCCTTGCTCAAGGGCCCAGCAGAGTAGGATCTCTTTTGGCAGTAATGGGGATTCGAACCAGCAACCTTCGGGATACCAGCGCAGATCCTTAGCCTCAGAGCCACCACTCCGCCCCGAAGAACTTGTGGTCAATCCTCAAGAGGTGGATAGACAAACAAAAACCCACAAATTCTGACCAACTCCAAGCATTGATTATACAAGAATGGGCTGCCATCAGTCAGGATATGGCCCAGAAGTTAATTGACAGCATGCCAGGGCGAATTGCAGAGGTCTTGATAAAGAAGGGCCAAAACTGCAAATATTGACTCTGCGCATAAACTTAATATAATTGTCAATAAAAGCTTTTGAAACTTATGAATTATACTTCAGTATACCATAGAAACATCTGACAAAAAGATCTAAAAAACACTGAAGCAGCAAACTTTGTGAAAACCAATACTTGTGTCATTCTGAAAACGTTTGGCCACGACTGTACTTCATATTTGTGAAAGGCTACTTGTATTGCATACTTTACAGCATAAACATTCTGTGGAAATAACAACTGAAAATAAAAAGGTCAACTAACAAAAAGCCTTAATCTTGGGGGAGTCAGGTGTTGTTCATAACACTGTCTATAGTTTTGAATTTAAAACCAAGTTATAATAAGATAATATTCTGGATATAATAATATAGAATACTGGAATGCAGTGACTGTTTTTTTTTGATTAACACTTAAGAAGTACTGTACTAAGTAATAAGCTGTTTAAATCCAATTCAGAGTCACATAGTAGTCAGGCCTGGAACACAGACCACAAAGTGGGAACCGACTCAGAAAAGGGCACATGTCCTTCCCAGGGCCCATTCACTCATACACACACACGCACAATCTCATCTGGGCCAATTTTTAAAACTTCCAGTTAAGTTAAAGTATTGAGGGGAAAAACTCATTAAGTTATAAAAGAATGTAAAAACTTCAGCACAGACAATGACAGGATATAAATTTCAAACTCACTAATGTTAGAATCACTATGCATCACAATGCCACTCATTTGTGGTCACATTCAAATTAATTTTTACTTTTAATTATTCTTGGCTTTAGAAAAGGCCTACAGCAAGATCACTTGAGATTCACAAAAGATTATCTGCTGCTGAGTCTCTATTTTGTAAAATACCATCCATTGGAAGTCTTTATATTATAGCTGATGAAAATTACAAAAGGAACTGGTACAGTAAACAAATTTATTAATTAAAATAACTAAAGCAGGACAATCAGAAATGAAGGCTTCACTGTTGCGTGAGTATGATACAGAAAAAAATTGAGAAAACAATTCCCTTTTGAACAGGTACAATATACTGGTCACTATGTGTAAAAATAAAATAAATAAAAACCTGCACTTTTGAACAGTTTTGATCAAAATCATGGCACCATGTTTAATATATGAATGTAGGAAGGAATCATATAGTAGATGTGAAAATATTATTAATGAGGTACATGACTTTCTGTAAAAATGTGAAATGCACAGGGAAAGGAAACTACACATCAGCTTGCTATGCCAGGAATAAAATAAAATGCCCTGTGGCCACAAGCAGCCATGGTCTGATGAACCACAACATTTCAGAGTATTGGGCCCACTCGCACATTTTAAAATATGGCCATTTTAGAGCTGACAATTATCCAACCCTGGATGTTTTAGTCTGCGCTTTGAAACACTGGGATGTATAATGCACAATTAGGGAGAAAACAAAAGCAAGAACATCCACTCAGTTGTACTGTAAGGATGGTGGCACATAACTAGACGAAGGCAACTGCTGAACTTGTCACCTGTAGATTACATGACTTTTCACAGGGTATGGCAAATTATGTGACTCTGGTAAAAGCTTTCTGCTTTCCAGCACTGTTTGACATTTCCAGACTATAACGAGCTCTTGCCATTTTCTGATACCCAATAACATGATGCCTGGAAGCACAGGTGCTATATGACTACTTTCCAGGTATGACAAGTTCAGCCATAATCTCTGCCCTTGTTTTTTTTTTTTTTTCTTTCTTCCATTTTGTTGTGGTCAACACAAGACATGAGAACGATGAGCCACTCTTTTGTTTGCAATGTCCAAAAAATCTATATTACCTATGCACTGTACTTCTGGCTGCGCACTCATTGGTTTTCAGCTATCACACACACAGAGCCCACCCTACCAAAATTAAACCTGTTTGATTTTGTTGCAGTGAGTCACACAGTGGTGTAAAGGGCAACACACAAGGGTGGGCATCCCTAGTGGGATGGGGCAAGGTTCCGTACCTTGACAGAGGCCAGCCGATTGGAAGCTCAAGAGAAAAGACAGGGTGTTCTCTGCCTTAAGTCAGGAAGATGGCAGAAGATACCAGTTTGGATCTGGGTGTGCTGGCATCCCGGCAGGATTACATCGAAGAACAATGCCCAGCCGGGAGGCCAGTGGGATAGGAGGAAAAGGGGAGATAACCACATGTTCCCCCATATGTTAGGTGACAGTGCTACCTGTATGGACATCCACAAAGCATGCTGGGAACTGTATGACATACTTCATTATTAAATACTTATATGTAAATGCTAAATTTGTGTCATTCATTTGTTTTTTTAAAGCCAAACTAAATGTCTATTCATATAATCCCTGAAATGTGACCAGAGTAGTAAAAGTACACATCATATATTGGAAAGGTATGCTGGTAAGTGTAATGCAATCTACCAATTAAACTGCAGGTCCAGTTAATGTTTACTTCTGGACCACTACTTAGGCTTCAACAACAGTGAATTAATGTTAACCTGATCAGTTTGACTTCACACAGGAAATTTAAGTTTAGACAAATGTAAAAAAAATAAATAAATAAAAAATAAAATAAAAGGAAGGACATATCGGGAAAACCTTCCAGGATTTTGTGAGATTTTAAAATTGAATCATTTTCACTTATCTGTTACCCTTCAGTTTGTTTTTACCTAGATAATGATGTAAATATAAATGTTACAATGGCAAATGTTACAAATCTTAGCGGAGTGATTCTCTGACAAACCAGATTTTAAAAGCACGTTGTTACAAAAACAGCTTTAAAGAGTTTGTTTAAATTAAAATATCTATATACACTACAGATATAATATTGTTTGACTTTTTATGTTTAGTAAGCACCATTTTTCAGTTAACAGAGAGAAAATGTCAAAGAATAAATTTGGAATGTGCACATGGCAAAATAAATTAGGTACTCTGTTTTAATATAATCTTTTATACACCTTAAGCTGAAATTCATCCCTATTTGTTGTTACACTGGGGGGATCCCCATGTCCATCACTCATTAAACCTCAAGCCCTGCATTGTGGTTTGATATTTATGAGTGGCAGTACTAGTTTACTTAAATGATAGTAGGGAAACTTCTTGATGGGTATACCAGTAGTTTAAAGCTGCTGTTACTACTGTGGCAATGTGGCATAGTTTGTGGCAGGCAGTACTGTGTAATGGTTAAGGCTTTGGGCGCCAATTACTGCAGTTGTTGGTTCGAGCTGCTACTGACACTGCATGACCATGAACAGGTCACTTCACCTCTCTGTGCTCCAACTGGAAAAACAAAAGAAATGGAACTTACATTTAATATATAACTTAAGTTATATCTTAAATGTTGTAAGTCACTTTAGATAAAGGTGTCAGCAAATAACTAAATGTATTAGTATTATACATATTTTTATTTTTGATTTTATTTGATATTTTATGTCTACAGCAAGATTTGCTATAAGAGGGGTGTTAACACATTTTGTATGTACAGAAATCTGACAGAACATTTGTTCATTTTTTCATCCTGCTCATGCCATCTTAAGAGTCTAAATACACAGAGCCTAATCTGGTAGCAATAGGTATAAGGAGAACACCAACCCAGGAGAGTTGGTCATAATACCGTATTTAATTATGTAAGACGCGCACCCTAATTTTTACAAAGAAAATCACGAAAAAAATTTGCCCCGTGTACAACGCATGTTGCAATTGTATAGGAAGAGTTTAGGGCACGTTTTCTGCGAAATGCCCTTCTGTTTTTGTTGCATGATGAAAGAGCGAGCGAGCGAGTGCGAGAGACAGAGAGTGCGTGCGAGCAAGCAAGAGAGAGAGAGAGAGACAGAGACAGAGCCCAAGCAGAAGAAGTAAACATTACAGAAAAAAATTTCCTTGTTTATGACGCGCACCTGATTTTCTAATTCTAATTTTCGGGAAAAAATATGTGTGTGGTACACGGTAAATATGGTATACTGGTTTTAAGACTTCTTCAGCACAAAGTGTACACTCAAAATATACCAATCATGATTCAGCGCTCAGTGCATTAGAGTTATGGAGGATAAAGAAACCTCTGCACGTATCTAACTTTTCCTAAAACAGAATGAGGCAACTACTGAAAAACTGCTTCTTTACACGTTACCTGGAGAATGCTTCCAAATCCTAGCAGTCAAATCTGCTTTCAGCATATGACATCTTAGTGTAAGCTGGTTTGCCTTGGACTTATTGTACTCTTCTTTACAGGTTGTTCCACTGTTAAATTTGGCCAGGTTGGAACTGGAGTACTACATTAAGAAAACTTGGCTGAGGATGGATTTTCTTAAGCGTTTATGAACCTGGCATGGTTCTAATGCACTGCAGTAATCAAATATTTGTACAGGAATGAAATTTTGTCTCAAGGTTTTAGTCAAATAGTGTTAATCAAAAATTAATGTGTGCTGATTTTAACCTGGATGACTTTATTGGTATCTTGTTTATTTGCTTTATTTCTAGGATAATGGCAGCAAACACACAGGCTAGTCTTTTTCCCCCCTAAGACACTATTTCAAGACAAAAGTCTAACAGATATAATGAAGCAACCGACTTTTGGTCAGATAAGTAACTTATGAACAGGAGTGCCATTGACAATGAACTCTTAGGGTTCTTTTTTATACTCATACACTGTTGTAAAACATGTATTCATATCATTTCAAATGGTATATGTGACAGAGTGTCATTAAGAAAGATCTCCAGGAATTCAACAGGTTATCTCTCTCTTTGAAAATATCAACTAATATTTAAACAACAGCATTAATTTGTTGCTTTCACTGCTACTATATCACTATCCTAATCTGGTACCTCAATTTATATGACGAGTGGACAGAAAGGCAACCTATCTAAGATTTATATATATATATATATATATATATATCTATATATATATACAGTGGTGTGAAAAACTATTTGCCCCCTTCCTGATTTCTTATTCTTTTGCATGTTTGTCACACAAAATGTTTCTGATCATCAAACACATTTAACCATTAGTCAAATATAACACAAGTAAACACAAAATGCAGTTTTTAAATGATGGTTTTTATTATTTAGGGAGAAAAAAAATCCAAACCTACATGGCCCTGTGTGAAAAAGTAATTGCCCCCTTGTTAAAAAATAACCTAACTGTGGTGTATCACACCTGAGTTCAATTTCCTTAGCCACCCCCAGGCCTGATTACTGCCACACCTGTTTCAATCAAGAAATCACTTAAATAGGAGCTGCCTGACACAGAGAAGTAGACCAAAAGCACCTCAAAAGCTAGACATCATGCCAAGATCCAAAGAAATTCAGGAACAAATGAGAACAGAAGTAATTGAGATCTATCAGTCTGGTAAAGGTTATAAAGCCATTTCTAAAGCTTTGGGACTCCAGCGAACCACAGTGAGAGCCATTATCCACAAATGGCAAAAACATGGAACAGTGGTGAACCTTCCCAGGAGTGGCCGGCCGACCAAAATTACCCCAAGAGCGCAGAGACGACTCATCCGAGGTCACAAAAGACCCCAGGACAACGTCTAAAGAACTGCAGGCCTCACTTGCCTCAATTAAGGTCAGTGTTCACGACTCCACCATAAGAAAGAGACTGGGCAAAAACGGCCTGCATGGCAGATTTCCAAGACGCAAACCACTGTTAAGCAAAAAGAACATTAGGGCTCGTCTCAATTCTGCTAAGAAACATCTCAATGATTGCCAAGACTTTTGGGAAAATACCTTGTGGACTGATGAGTCAAAAGTTGAACTTTTTGGAAGGCAAATGTCCTGTTACATCTGGCGTAAAAGGAACACAGCATTTCAGAAAAAGAACATCATACCAACAGTAAAATATGGTGGTGGTAGTGTGATGGTCTGGGGTTGTTTTGCTGCTTCAGGACCTGGAAGGCTTGCTGTGATAGATGGAACCATGAATTCTACTGTCTACCAAAAAATCCTGAAGGAGAATGTCTGGCCATCTGTTCGTCAACTCAAGCTGAAGCGATCTTGGGTGCTGCAACAGGACAATGACCCAAAACACACCAGCAAATCCACCTCTGAATGGCTGAAGAAAAACAAAATGAAGACTTTGGAGTGGCCTAGTCAAAGTCCTGACCTGAATCCAATTGAGATGCTATGGCATGACCTTAAAAAGGCGGTTCATGCTAGAAAACCCTCAAATGAAGCTGAATTATAACAATTTTGCAAAGATGAGTGGGCCAAAATTCCTCCAGAGCGCTGTAAAAGACTCATTGCAAGTTATCGCAAGCGCTTGATTGCAGTTATTGCTGCTAAGGGTGGCCCAACCAGTTATTAGGTTCAGGGGGCAATTACTTTTTCACACAGGGCCATGTAGGTTTGGATTTTTTTTTCTCCCTAAATAATAAAAACCACCATTTACAAACTGCATTTTGTGTTTACTTGTGTTATATTTGACTAATGGTTAAATGTGTTTGATGATCAGAAACATTTTGTGTGACAAACATGCAGAAGAATAAGAAATCAGGAAGGGGGCAAATAGTTTTTCACACCACTGTATACACACACACACACTAGCTGTGTAAGCCCATGCTGTAAAAAAGCCCAGGCTCCTAGAAAGTACTGAAATCATCAGAAAAAAAATTGAAATGCAGAGTCAGCGGTTTTATTTTGCTATTGTGCTCGCCCCCTTTGTCTATCAGCGGCTAAGCAAGTTTCTCTGTGTATTAGCGGCTAAGCGAGTTTGTCTTTTGTTGGTGATTTCACTTTGGCCATGGAGTTGCTCTCTTTGAGCTTCATGCTCCAGCCTCGTACTTCTTTCGACTTGTGAACTTGGGGCCGCCTTGCCAGCTCTTTGAGCTTCATGCTGTAGCCTCACACTTCTGGGCCAGACAGACAAACACACACAATATATTATATATATTCTAAATAGAAGATTCTACAGTCTGCCACTTGATCAGCAACTCACTTTCTCCGCTGCCTCCTGACAGGAGAAATTCTGCATACTTTTTTAAAAGGAGGACTCAGTTTTATTTTTTAATGTAACGAACTATGACATGGTTGAATTATACTTGAATTATTTTATTGAGCTGTATTGCTGTTCTACAGAATTGTGGACTAATCTGCTCCAAATACATTTAAGAGAAAAATTGAATTCCCTTCTAGTTTATCATTGATACAAATGTTTTAAAGGCTGCATTTACTGTGTTTAAGTCATTGTAAGTGTTTTGAAACTATAAAACTGTTTTCAAGGGACCTTATTTATTGATCAGCAAGTCTGCTTGTATGATGGATGACACTGGATGAGTGCCTATGGTGCAGAACCTTCTAAGGTTGTTTTCTACCTTATTCCTCAGTCCTGAACAAGGTAAACTGGGTACAACTTGGATGGAAGGACACATCCACAATTGCATTTACTGTTAATTATTTTGGGCAGTCAAATTTTAAACATATAAAAAAGTGAATAAATGGATGAATTAATATTATGTTATGAAACTTTCTGCCCTGAGATAAAATGTCAACTAGTATGAGCTTTATAAACGTACAGAATCTTCACAACTATTTATTCTGTTCAGGAATACTTGGAGCTAGAGCCAAGACCAGCAGCAATGCAAGGTAAGAACCAATAAGTAAGGTAGGAACCAATACTGGATAGGGCAGTTCACTGCAGAGCAGACTGATGCAAGCACACACTCATTTGTTGAGGGGTGAAAACAGAATTGACAATTACCCTAACATGTACATTTGCGGGATGCTGGAAGACAACCTGAATATTAGAGGAAAACTCATACAACTTTAGGAGAACATCCAGCCTCCTACAGGCAGTACCTGAACTGGGTCTCTGACACGGCACTCTGGAGCAGTAATACAGTGCTGCTAGCCACTGCCCCATTTCACCCTCTGTAACATATAAAATTATTTCTTTTTTTGTATTTTATCATTTTATAATTATCTATAACATTTTACAAGGTTTTCACAATTGATCTTACAGTTATAGTTATGAAATTTGATAGTCCAAAATAATTAACAGTAAATACAATCATGGACTGAATAACTTCCTATAGAGTAAGGTTGATTGAAAGTGAGTGATACAGTAGAGGTATCTGCTTTGGTTATTATGATTTTAAAATACAAGATAAGGTTTGTTGCTTTTTTTGCAGAGCCCACAAAATGTTACTTGAGGATTCTTCTGTTGCACTGCAAATGAATGGCACTTGCAGTATGACCAACCATGATAACCTATAAATAAAACAATGCAGATCACATATAGTATGGATTAAGTACACCCTAAGGATACAATGTCTCAAACTACCACTATCCTTATTTTGAATAAAAAACACAAAGTGCCCTACCAATAATCACACTAGGTTTTTATCTTACTCTATTCCAGAACAGTAAAATTAAATTGATTTCAAACATGGTTAAGTATTTAATAAGCTCCATATTGTCTTTGCATATTGTAAATACAGTAACGCTACCTGACATAAAAGACTATTATATACAAAAATGTAACTGAAACATCTACTCTGTTTTTTTTGATTTATGAAGATAACATAACAAGTTGGAGACATTCACAAACAAAACTGCATTATCCAAGAAAGTAAAAACATCCATAAGTGTATACATTTATGCAAAGTCAGCTGACAGATTAAACTTTACTACAAGCAGTTTTTTTAAAACAACTGTACTATTCCATAAAGTAAACAGCAAGATGAACAGCTGAATGGTAGCCTAGGCACGCTGGTTCTGTTGATTTAATATAGCCTGGAAGAGGAGAATGGAAGTTTTGGAATGACAGGCCCTTGAGTGATGAAACCCTGCAACCACCATGTCAGAAAAGAATTCAGTTGACAAATTACTTTGTTCAGACTTACCTATGACCATTGCCAGTTACTTGCTGTTCTGTCTCAGTGAAAACAATCTAAACAATCGCTTTGTACGCTTAGCCAAGCATTTCTCCATTAGAAACTAAAAGGCAAGTCTTTGCTACCATTAGGCCGAATACATGCAGTCAATTGCAACCTATTCATTAGCACTGCTTTCGGATATTGTACTTGTCTCTTCGTCAAACTGCACAGCCATGAGTTATTAACTGAATAAGGATTTTTGTTGAGATTATATTAAAAAAAATCTATTACTGTGCTACCAAATGGCAATATGTTAACTTAATAACTAAATATTTAACTAATGAGGGAAAAGATGACACAAATGAAGAGGGATCTTCACAGTTTATTTGTCTCCATATATTACAAGAAATGTGCTTACGTTTATTTCTATCAAAATATTGCATACTTTCATAATTTTCTGTAAATGTCAGTAAAGTATAATTCATATAAGTGCTCTGAGTGTGACTTCTGGGAAGAGTTCTGTCTTAGCATAAACTGGACTCAACTCATTATTCAGCAAGACAGTTTACCACCTGGTTCATGTTCTCTTTACAACACCATACTGCCTTTGTGCTGTGCTACCCAGTAGTGGAAAGTAACACATTTTATTTTAATATAATTGAGTTGACTATATAGGGAGTTGTACTTTTTACAGTATTTTTAAATGCAAGTACTTTTACTCTTTAAAATGTACATTTAGTTATTAACAATTCTACTTTATTACATTCTTTAAAGCAGGATGTTACAATTGATTTCTTATGTTCAAAAGGCAAAGTTTACAATGAATAATTAAAATGTAACTGCACTCAAATACTTTTGAAGTTGTAGGTCATCATGATACTGGAGCTTGAAGTATTTTTGTAAATGACACAATAGCTGTGCAGCTCTCTCCAGCTGTGTCAATGGGTGCAATGGCATTTTTGCCCATGAATCTCCTCTCAATAACTCATAATAATCCAGAATAACAAATGTTTACAAATGTATTAAAAATCCTAAAATGAAATTGCTCAGACCCTTAATTCATTACATTATAGAAGCCCCTTAGTAGTGCTGGGCGGTATACCGGTTCATACCAAAAACCGTTTTTTATTTTTGTTATGATATGGATTTTTCTTATACCGGAACACCGGTTTAAATAGCCTAAACAACATTCGGAACGTGGCGCAGCGGGAAACTGTTTAAGGGGGACCTTTTTCACTGGTGCACCGCAAAATACGCATCCAACAGAGTACATGTGTTAGTGGAGGTATTGAGCGGTGAAAATGGACAGGGAACATTCTGAAACTGAAGCTGTAGCAGACGATAAAGTTGAACATGATAACACAGAAGAACTTTTGACAAAAAAAGGTGCTGTATCTGTTATCTGTAGATACTTTGGTTTTAAAAGGTCGGATGTGGAGCATTATGTTCAAATGTATGAATACTGTTTCTATACTACATGTATAATACTGCAAGCCAAGTTGTACTTGTTTTATTTTATTTTTTTTTCAATACTGTGTAATGTATCTGGTTACTGTGTAATACTGTGACGGTGCCGGTCCCCTACAGACTCCCTCTTCCCACATGGGAGTCTGTTGAAACAACACCATCGATAGTTATGACCGAGATGAGCTGAAAAATCTCATTGAAGCCAGGGGATGTTGGAAAGTGCTCAAGTGCTTTTGTTAAAAACAGTCAAAATAAAACCAAAAGTGTCCATTGGACAGTGTTCAGAAAAATACAGTACCCAAATAAATAGCAAATCCATAAAGCCAGTGAAATGTGGGGATAAAATCCATAATAAATATATCCGTTAAAATGTAGTCTCTCTCCTCGCCCGATCGCAGCACACCACCTTCTGTCTCCACGGCTCACCCTTCACTGGCGTTGCTGACGGAGCCTTTGCAGCACGAACTGCTTTCTGCCAACCCCTGTTTTGGCTGCCGCCACACTGCGCAGCCAGACCGTCCGAGGTCGGCACACCTCCCGTCTTCCTTCGTGCTCACTCAGTCACTCCTCAGATCCATTTGGAGGTCTTACATTTCGCTCGCCCCACTCCACACACTTACTCTGTGGGGTGAACCAGCCCCTAGATCGCCTAAGCCTGCACTCCCTCACGGAGCCCCAGCTCGTGCTGCCTTCTCCTTCTTGGTGTCTGGATCATCTCCCATGACTGCCTTTTCCCTTCTTTAACCTCCTTGTGTTCTATCTTTTCTTTTTTCCTTCCCCCATCCTGCCGGCCCATAAATATACATCTCCGTCCGTGGGCTCAGCGCCTTATTCACACGCCACACTAAGTCGACGAAGCAATTGAGAATGATCAGATGCGATTCGCCCCAATCACCTCATCAACTCCCTGCGGTCGAGCAATCGCACCCACAAAGACAGACACGGCGAACTGGATTTAAAAACGGACCATTTTTTTTGTTTGTTTTTTTTGACCCACTAAACAACAAATAGTATTATAAATGCAAGTTGCAGTTTTATTATTTATTATATATAATATATATATATATATATATATATATATATACACACACACTATATATATATATATATATATATATATATATATATATATATATATATATATATATATATATATATATATACAAACAATATATATATATATATATATACACACACGCACAATATATATATATATATACACAATATATATATATATATATATATATATATATATATAGCTTAGCTTGAAGCAAGGTCTATATTAATGCAATTTGCCTTAATGACGGTTCAGTTGGTAAAGATATCATCTCCAAGTTGCACTTGTTTTATTTTAGTTTGGTGAATACTGTGTAATGTACCTGGGCTTGAAGTTTTGATGTACAGTGATCCCTCGCTATATCGCGCTTCACCTTTCGCGGCTTCACTCCATCGTGGATTTTAAATGTAAGCATATGTGAATATATATCGCGGATTTTTCACTGCTTCGCGGATGTCTGCGGTCTACAGTACGTGTGCTTCCTCAGTTGATTTGCCCATTTGAATTCAAACAAGGGACACATTTGAATTCAAACACGGGACGCTATTGGCGGATTGCTGAGAAGCTACCCAATCAGAGCACGCGGTTAAGTTCCTGTGTGCTGCTGATTGGCTCAGCGACGGAGTGCTGCATTAACCAGGAAGTCTGAAGGAAGGAAACAGCTACACCGCTGCAGGACACCATTACAGCATAAATGAGTCCACGATTCTTTTTATTTAAAAAGGAGGAAAAGCATATAAGATCTACGGCCGCAGTGTCTTTTAACCAGGGCGCAAAATGAGTTGCAAGTGGATGTTGTAAGGCAGTAGTCTGGATGGAATCTGCTTTAGGGATTTGGATTGAAGAGTGAAGGAAGAAGAACAACGGCGGTGCTACACAGTCGCCTGAAGAGGCTCCTTTAGAAGAGCTGTAACGCTCTCCTTTGTTGTGCTGTAAAATTAAACTCATCGTTATCGGACAAGTCGTCGTGTCATTGTTGGTGAGTAACCATAATTAATTATTTACGTACAGTACTTATTACATGTACATAGTTTAGTGTCACTGTACACACATTTTACTGTATACAATTTTTCTTGCATTGTACGTATTTATTGATGGTGGCCTGTCTGTCGTAATGGCTGTAACATATGTGATATCGGAGACGCTCAATATCTTTAAAATAATATTTAGGTTTTACTGTATGTAAACTGTGTTTACATACATAATTTCAACGAATCTTACCTAATATCTAAGAGAATACAAAGTGTTTATGCTGTATAATTGTGCGTGAAATGTTTATAATAGTGTGGGAGAGTTTATAAGGGCTTAAAATATATAAAAATAACCATATAAACATATGGTTTCTACTTCACGGATTTCGCGGGTGGCTCTGGAACGCAACCCCCGCGATGGAGGAGGGATTACTGTAATAGTATTATTACTGAAAGTTGCACTATTATTTATTTTATTGTTATTATTTATTAGTTTATATATTATGCAGTTTAATGATGGTAAAGTTGTTTAAAAAGTCACTTTAACATGTCAGTGGACAGAGATTGTTAACATTAACAAAGTGTAGTTGGTTTACAAAAAATATTTGCCATTTATTCCTTTTCTAAGACATGTTCAGTGCAATACAACTAAATGCCTCTTTGGATGGTTGACAATTTGTTGTCAAAGTTTTAGTTTAAGCGGTTTGCAAAATTTGTTCAATAAAACGGTTCTATATTTTGACAGCAACTGTCATGCAGTGTGATTCCTTCTCTTCATTAGTGCCGCCCCCCCTCCCCCCGTTTGAAAACTATCATTTTATGGAGCCATGCAAACCTGTATTAATACTTGTGTGCACATTAAAATGTTTTTTTTGTACAATGTACAATTCTCATCACAGTGGAATAGGTTATTCTTAGCCAGTCTACTGCAGTAATTGCAGTGGAAAATGTGATTAACTCATGCATGGGAAAAAAATACCGTCGAATACCGTGAAACCGGTACAATCTTGAAAAACACCGTGATATAGAATTTTGGTCATACCGCCCAGCATTTCCCCTTAGGCAGCAATTACAGCTTTAAGTCTTCTTGGATAAGTATTTATAAGCTTTGCACACCTGGTTTTGGCCAGTTTATCCCATTCTTCCTAGCAGATCTTCTCAAGCTCTAGTACATTGGATGGGAAGTACCTGTAAACCACCATCTTTAGGTCTCTAAACAGATATTCTATGTAGTTTAAGCCTAGGCTTTGGATGAGCCACTCATGGACAGCCAGAAACATGTCCTGCACTGTCCAGCACTGTCTTCCCTGTCTGCTTCAGGTCACTGTCATGCTGAAAAGGAAACTGTCACCCAAATCTGAGGTCATGCGCACTCTGGAGAAGCTGTTCTTCATCATTCATCCTTGCGTCAATTCTGGTCAGCCTCATTTTCCCAGCTGCTGAGAAACACTCCCATAGCATAATACTGCCACCACCATGACTCTCACTTTAGGGATTGTATTAATCAGATGATAAGCAATGCTTGGTCTTCCTGAGAAATTGTCCTTGGAGTTCTGCCCAAAGGGCTCAATGTTTGACTGATCAGACCAGAGAATTTTTTTCTTTATGCTCTGAGTCCATTAAACTGTCATATCCCTTTAACTTTTTCTTAATGCTTTCAGAGCCACTTTAATGCTTTCTGGCAAACTCCAAGTGGCCTGTCATATGAATTTTGTGCTGTTAAGTTGATCATCCTTCCAACAGGTTCTCTCTTATTAAAACAGGACTTCTGAAGATCTGTTGGAGTGACCATTGAGTTCTTCATCACCTCCTAGACCAAAGCTCTTTTTGCCCAGTTACTCAGTATGGCAAGATAGCCAACTCTAACAAGAGTTTTGGTGGTTCCAAATGTCTTCCATTTCACAATTATTGAGGCCACTGCAGTCTTAGAACAAACAAAGTTTTAGAAGTGCTTTTACACCCTTACCCTAATCTGTACCTCATCACAATTTTTATGTGGAGGTCTACAGAGAGTTCCTTGGACTTCATGGCCTGGTTTCTTCCCTGACACACAGTGTGAGTTGTGAGACTTTATATGCACATGTGTGTGCCTTTCCAAACAATGTCCAGTGCATTCAATTTGCCACAGATAGACTCAGGTTCTAGACGCATCTCAAGGAGAATCAAAGCAAACAGAATGCATCTGACCATAATTTGGTGTGCCACTGCAAAGGGTCTGAATACTTATATAAATGAGAAGTATCAGTTTGTTTTTTTAATACATTTGCAAACCTTTCTGAAAACATGCTTTCTCTTTAGTCATTATGGATTATTAAGTGTAGTCTGACGGTCAAAAATAGCAACTTTATCAATTTAAAATTAAATCTACAACACAATACGTGCAAGTGGGGGTCTGCAAAACTTTCTGAATCTACTTTTTTCCCAGGATGTACTGTATTTTTTTTGAGCTAGTGATATGGCAATTATGTTTTTTTAGAAATGTATAAGAACATTTTAACAACATAACTAGAAACATACTCTGACAAATTAATTTTAAATAACATATTCAAAAGGCACTCACCTGGTACAAGAAAAGAGGTGAAGTAGTAAAATATTTCAGAATCCTTCTTGCGACCTGTAAATCCAACTATGCTCCCAACATCCAGAGGGAAAGTCTTTAAATGTGCTCCTGTTTTCAGACTGTACATTTTCAGCATATTCTTCACATCGTGAAGGTAACATATGAACAAGTAAGTTGAGTGCACACAAGAAGCAAATTCTAGGGAGGAAAAATGAAAATTAAAAATTGTACTTTAAATTTAAAAATTAAAATTGTATTGTAATCCTAGGGTCTTATTTAATTCAATAAATGCGGCCATTCACCCCCATTCTGCGATGGGATCAAATAGCATTGTTCATTCATGTGACCAGTTTCTATCATTCTTTGTCAGCAAAATCGATACTATCTGCCATGCATTGTTCAAACGGGCTATGAACTTTCTACTGTTAATCATGACATTGTCTTAGAATCCTTTGATCTAGTCTCACTTTCACAGCTAAAAAGAACTATTGACACCCTTAAACCAGCCCCCAGTCCTCTGGATATTGTACCACCACGTCTCCTAGTGGAAGCCTTTGATGTGTTGGGCCCACCCTTATTAGCCATCATCAATGATTCTATTAGTTCGGGAGTTGTGCCCTTATTTTTTAAACATGCTGCAGTCTGTCCCCGTCTAAAAAAGGCAGAATTAGATCCTGGAGTTTTAGCTAATTTTCGTCCAATTTCCCAACTGCCATTTCTGGCTAAAATTCTAGAAAGAATTATTTATAATCAATTGGTTGATCACCTTAACTCCAATAATTTATTTGAGATCTACCAATCTGGCTTTAGGAGTTATCATAGTGTTGAAACGGCACTCCTGAAAGTGTTCAGCGGCATCTCTCTTATTACTGACTCAGGTGATGCGGCAGTCCTTCTCCTCCTTGACCTGTCCGCTGCCTTTGACACTATTGACCATGAGATATTGCTGTTGCGGCTTGAACATCTTGTTGGGCTTAAAAGGGCTGCTCTTAACTGGTTCAGGTCATATTTAACTGGTAGACACTTTTCAGTGACTTTTAATTCCTCTTCTTCATCCACTGCTCCTCTTAAATATGGTGTTCCTCAGGGATCCATTTTGGGTTCTATTTTATTCTCCATATACCTTCACCCTATTGGAGCAATTTTTAGGAAATTTAACATTTCTTTTCACTGCTATGCTGATGAAACTCAGGTTTATATTCCTGTCTGCAACTCTACAACAAATTAACTCCACAACTGTCTGTCTGAACTAAGATCCTGGATGGCTAATAATTTTCTTGATCTGAATCAAAATAAAACTGAGGTACTTATAGTGGGTCCATCAGCTAAAGCCCAAATTGGTCTTGAACTTCTCGACTCTTTCTCGGTCTTTTCCAAACCTCAAGTCCGCAATCTTGGTATTACCTTTGATAGTAACCTCTCTTTTGAGAAACAAGTAAATTCTGTAGTCAAGAGTTGCTTTTTCCAACTTCGTCTATTAGGTAAGATAAAGCCTTTTTTATCTTCTGGGGATTTTGAGATAGCTACTCATGCGTTTATTTTTTCTCGCCTCGATTACTGCAACTAGCTGTATTCTGGGATTAACACTAGAATTACCAGAGCCTACGAAAAAACTCGTATATCCGGCCCACCTTAAATCGCTTCTTAAATCCGTTCACACCTCTCCGCCAGCATCCTTTGTCCTCTAAATGTGCTGATAAAAGACAAGCTGCCAGCAGCCGGCTATTCCATCCCCCTACCGACTTAGAACGTGAGCGAAGTTTTCCCAGCTCACGCCTTGATTGATTATGTGGGAGTGAAGTGGAGTTTTACAGTGGAAATAAGAGATCATTATTCTAAAGTAATCTGTGTAAACACATTGTTAAAACAGAAACTTTTTCATATTTTAGTAATAAATGTTACAAAATGTAGTGGGCATAAACTATAGAATATATAAAGCCCGAGTTCCAAAGATCAAATAAACACTTTCACAAAAGCTTCAAGAATGATTCAACAGCTTCTGTGGCGTAGCGCGTTAAGGTTTGCCTCTTAGCGCAGAGCAGCTTTTCCTTGCCTCAGACCTGAGTTCGATTCCCCGCTGGGGATGAAGTGTTGCTTTTTTTTTTTCTTTTCTTTTAAACCTCAAACGGACATAAAATTTATACATTGGTATGCACTGTCAGTTACTGAGATCGTTATATTTTCATGTGGGATGCTCCTTTTCAAATATTTTTTTAACAATTGAGACTGCAATTAACAGGAACAACTGTCCTTATAACTTATTTTTAAGATCCATAACACACAGACAGACAGAGCACTGCGTAATAGAGAGACAGACAGGCAGAGAAGTCACTAGATATAGAAATAAACAGGGAAGCCACGTGTACTGAAAGAAAAAAAGAACAACATGTGCGTTGTCCTTGCCGCACTGAATAAGCGCAGGCGCTCTAACATCACTCCTCCCCCGATCTTACTTAGAGAGTCAGGGACAACGCACGTTGTTCCTTTTTTCTTTCAGTACACGTGGCTTCCCTGTTTATTTCTATATCTAGTGACTTCTCTGCCTGTCTGTCTCTCTATTACGCAGTGCTCTGTCTGTCTGTGTGTTATGGATCTTAAAAATAAGTTATAAGGACAGTTGTTCCTGTTAATTGCAGTCTCAATTGTTAAAAAAATATTTGAAAAGGAGCATCCCACATGAAAATATAACGATCTCAGTAACTGACAGTGCATACCAATGTATAAATTTTATGTCCGTTTGAGGTTTAAAAGAAAAGAAAAAAAAAGCAACACTTCATCCCCAGCGGGGAATCGAACTCAGGTCTGTGAGGCAAAGAAAAGCTGCTCTGCGCTAAGAGGCAAATCTTAACGCGCTACGCCACAGAAGCTATTGAATCATTCTTGAAGCTTTTGTGAAAGTGTTTATTTGATCTTTGGAACTTGGGCTTTATATATTCTATAGTTTATGCCTACTACATTTTGTAACATTTATTACTAAAATATGAAAAAGTTTCTGTTTTAACAATGTGTTTACACAGATTACTTTAGAATAATGATCTCTTATTTCCACTGTGAAACTCCACTTCACTCCCACATAATCAATCAAGGCGTGAGCTGGGAAAACTTCGCTCACGTTCTAAGTCGGTGGGGGGATGGAATAGCCGGCTGCTGGCAGCTTGTCTTTTATCAGCACATTTAGAGGACAAAGGATGCTGGCGGAGAGGTGTGAACGGATTTAAGACGCGATTTAAGGTGGGCTGGATATACGAGTTTTTTCGTAGGCTCTGGTAATTCTAGTGTTAACAAATCCCTGATACACAGGTTACAGTTGGTCCAAAATGCTGCCGCTCACTTTCTGGTTGGGGCAAGAAAGTATGACTCTGTTTCTCCTATTTTAGCTTCTTTACACTGGCTGCCTGTCAGTTTTCGAATTGATTTTAAAATCTTGCTGCTAGTTTTTAAATCTTTACATGGGCTTGCTCCTGCCTATTTATCTGAACTGTGTGTTTTACATCAGCCATCTAGAGTGCTTAGATCTTCTGGTCAGTTGTCTCTTGTTGTCCCTCGTACCAAGTGTAAAACCAAGGGGGACAGGGCCTTTGCAGATGCTGCGCCTCGCCTGTGGAACTCTTTACCTCATCATAGAAAGGAGTCGTCTACAATTGAACAGTTTAAAACAAGACTAAAGACTCATTTCTATTCACTTGCATTCCATGACCTTCAGTAATACTGATGGCTTCCTCGTTGTGATTATATAACATTACTTCTATTTTTTATATTATTTATTTTATGTTCATATATTTTACTTCTATTTATGTTATATGTTAATTTGTTTTGTTTTTCTTTTATTCTATTATTGTAAAGCACTTTGGCCACAGCATTACTATGTTGTTTTAAATGTGCTATATAAATAAATTGACATTTCTGAATTTTATTTTCACGTTCACTGTTCAAAAGTTCTATTACTTATTTATAAGGAATTAATACTTGAACTAAAGCATAACAACATACTACAGAGTTATTAAAAAAAAGACACTAAGAGATAAAGAATTTGAATTCTGTTTTTTTGGAACCTTCTATTATCATTTACATCTGCTCAATAGAAGAAAGAAAAAATTTGGAGAATTGGTACATTGATAAGTAGGTATTTTAATTTTTATGGTTCAAATGTGCTGTGGTTATAATAAAATAAAAAATATATAATATCTGCCCTATGAGAATTATTAATATAACTGTTGGATGCCAGTATTTAATTTTAACTCTAGGATTAACAGTTTGTTTTATTCCTTCCTTTCAAGGTGTAAAAGAGGGGATTTCAAATATGATTCTGACAATCTGTATCTTTAAATCATCGCTGACATCTTTGTAAACAGGTATAGTTTATCCTTTCCTCAGTCTTCGAGTTTGTGTTAACATTTTTTTTCTTGTCCTCAATAAGGCATGTATGTACCCTTGAGTGTCCACAAATGACTGCTGCCTGTCACCATCTATTGGCTTCAACTGAACAAATGAAGTTGTTATCTCAGGCTAATGTTCATAGATACCCCAGTGACAAATCAGTGTGTGCAGTACAAATGAAATGAATTCCGGCAATCATTTCTATATCATGTTTAGCATGCATTTATCATATTCTGACAGACAGCAAAGAAAATTAGATTTTATTGTCATTAATCAGTTACTACTTTTATTTTCAGTGGCTGAAAGACAAGTGATCATTAGCTTAGAAAGACTTAAAAACTTGTCTTCTACAATGGTATTTTTAACAGCAATGTGAATTTTTAAGAAAGGGGGAACCTTAAATTATTGTTCTCAATTGTTCAAAGGACTGGGAGTTTGACAGGGAAACAAAGAAAAATGGACTACACTGTGGTGGCTCTTTATTATTTTGTTATAATCAAATGTCTTTATCAACATCCACCTTGCAGAAAAAATATATAAAAATACAGTCCTTCTCTATCTCAGAAAGGACAGCAGTAGTTAAAAATTCAGTCTTTCAAAGGCAGGATCACCCTTAATAAAGGACATCATGATTACTATCAAACCTTTTCACAGTTTCTTTTTAGGACATTTTATTTTTACAGGCAGTCTTTTTAAGTGAAAAGAAAACTAAACTATGAACATCTATGTCACTTTCTTCAAAAGAGGGAAAAAGGGGCAATTTTGAATTCAAAAGCATATCTTTGAAGTCTTTACATTCAATAGGAGGTGCATAAGTGCACTCTCTCAGGGAGGAGGTTTTTTCCCACCAAAAAAAAAACTATTTCTAAGAAAGAAAAAACATCTGACCTATACTATTTTCAGTGCTAGGAGTGAATTCAGTATAAAGAAATGATCAGGTTCAGTCAGAAAGTGGAACATTTTTATAAGGTTATGAACTTCAATGGTTCAGACACGAGTTTAACAAACTTCACTCCTGATAGGATGGAAATCTCGGCAGTAAGTAGGGTTAGAGGTCTGCCAGTACTACAGTGCCCTTCATAATGCTTGGGACAAAAACACTTTTTTCTTGATTTTCCCTTATGCTCCACAGTTCAAAATTATAAGTGAAAAATTCAGGTGTAATAAAAGTGCACATCACAGACTTTAATTTTACGGTATTTGCATTAATTTCAGTCACACCATGCAGAAATTACAGAACTTTTTCTAAGTGATCCCCCCTGGGTGCCATCATGTTTATGACATAGCAATGGCAGGTATATTAAAGCAATCATAATTTATTACTTTGTTGGGTATGCCATGCATGCAATGACTGCTAGAATCGGCCATTCACAGACATCTCCAGGTGCTGAGTATCGTCTCTGGTGATGCTCCTCCAAGTCTCTAATGCAGCCACCTTCAGCTTCTTGTTTCAGGGGCTTGTCCCCTCAAGTTTCACTTCAGCATATGGACCCATACTGAACTAGATTTAAGTCAAGTGACTGGCCTGGTCATTCAAGAATTTCCCATTTATCAGCTTTTAAAAACTCCTGTGTTGGCTTAGCAGTTTGTTTTGGATCATTGTCTTGTTGTTGGATGAAGCACCATCAAATGAGTTTGGAGGCATTCACTGGAACTTGAACAGATATGATGTTTCTATATACCTCAGAATTCATTGTGTCACTGCCATCAGCAGTTACATTATCAATGAAGGTAAGTGTGCCAGTACCTGTGGCAGCCATATATGCCAAAACCATAACACCCCTAGTACCATATTTTACAGATGAGGTGGTATGCTTTGAATCTTGAGCAGTTCCTTGTAGTCTCCACACTTTCCTCTTGCCATCACTCTGATACAGGTTCATCTTTGACTCATCTGTCCACAAGACCTTTTTTCCTTAATTCTGCAGGCTTTTTGAAGTATTTTGTCACAGACTGTAACCTGGCCATCCTGTCTCTGTGGCTAACTAGGAATTTACATCTTGCAGTGTGGCTTCTGTATATTTATTTGTTCATGAAGTCAGCTATGGATAGTATAGTCTCTGACACATAACATAGCTGCCTCTTGAAGACCATTTCTGATCTGTCGGAGAGATATTTGGGTCTTTTTCTTTACCATAGTGAGGATTCTTATATCATCAGCAGTGGAGGTCTTCCTTGGTCTACCAGTCATTTTTTGATTACTGAGCTCACCAGTTTGTTTCCCTCTTCGTAATTATACAGTATTCCAGAAAGTTAATTTAGGTAATCCAAAAGTTTTACTGATGCCTCTTACTTTTCAGTCTCATAATAGCTTTCTTTGGCACAGCTCTTGTCCTCATGTTGTAAAATGGCAACTACAGATTCCAAAGGTTAGAAGAAGCCTAAGTATCTTATGAAGCAATCAAACACATCCAAGGAACTGCAAAAGTCGGTGACGCCAACTGTCCTGAACATTATCGTGCCTAGAAAAGCAGGGACCATTTATTCAAAAGTGTTGAAATTTCTTAATCATGTGACCAAAACGGATGCAAATAATCTTAATTTAAAGTCTGCCATGTGAACTTTAATGATGTCTGAATGGCTTTATTTGTAATTTTAAATTGTGGAGCAGAGGTGTAAATCAAGAAAAAATGTGTCTTTGTCTCAAACATTATATACTGCACTGTATAAGTCTTTTTGTGCACTGGACTGGTAATAAAAAAAGGACATGTCCCAAAAAGTCAATTTTTCAGTAGCAAAGCATTTTCTTCCTTGCCTGTTGTAAGGACAGTATTTGAAACAAAGAGACATATAAATGAATATTTTGAAATCTAAAATTAGTGTAAGTTACAAGATGCTTATTGCTTCTCTCAGGCCATTAGAATTTAATGATACTGCAGTAATGAAAATGAAGGTCAAAGCTTTTCCTCATGATTTGCTTGTTTTCTGTTGGGCACTGAATGACAACTGTGGTTTGCAATGGAACAGGAACAGATTCTTTCACCATCTAAACACGGAGTGCTTTGTAATTATGTGAACTTTTTTTTTTTTTTAACCATTTTCCTCCATATTATTCTACTCTTTCTGTCATGTCGATATCTGACACCAGTATGATGGAAAGCTCTTTGAAACACATACACCCTGTTAAGGAAAGACAATTCCTACTGCCTTCCAGTATGTAGATGACTGTGTCATCTTTGCACACTCTATGTAATAACTTCTGACTACAGTGATCCCTCGCTATATCGCGCTTCGCCTTTCGCGGCTTCACTCTATCGCGGATTTTATATGTAAGCATATTTAAATATATATCGTGGATTTTTTGCTGGTTCGCGGATTTCTGAGGACAATGGGTCTTTTAATTTCTGGTACATGCTTCCTCAGTTGGTTTGCCCAGTTGATTTCATACAAGGGACGCTATTGGCACATGGCTGAGAAGCTACCCAACTTACTTTTCTTTCTCTCTCTCTTGCGCTGACTATCTGTGATCCTGACGTAGGGGGTGTGAGCAGGGGGGCTGTTCGCACACCTAGACGATACGGACGCTCGTCTGAAAATGCTGAAAGATTATCTTCACATTGCTACCTTCTGTGTGCAGCTTTTAAGTATGCTGCACGGTGCTTCGCATACTTAAAAGCTCAAAGGGCACGTATTGATTTTTGACTTCGTTTCTCTCTCTCTGCTCCTGACGGAGGGGGTGTGAGCTGCCGCCTTCAACAGCTTTGTACCGCGGTGCTTCGCATACTTAAAAGCAGCCCTATTGATTTGTTTGCTTTACTCTCGGTTTCCTTTGAAGAGGAAGATATGTTTGCATTCTTTTAATTGTGAGACAGAACTGTCATCTCTGTCTTGTCATGGAGCACAGTTTAAACTTTTGAAAAAGAGACAAATGTTTGTTTTCAGTGTTTGAATAACGTTCCTGTCTCTCTACAACCTCCTGTGTTTCTGCGCAAATCTGTGACCCAAGCATGACAATATAAAAATAACCATATAAACATATGGTTTCTACTTCGCGGATTTTCTTATTTCGCGGGTGGCTCTGGAACGCAACCCCCGCGATGGAGGAGGGATTACTGTACTCTGAATTTCTTTGCCTACAAGAGTCTAGAAAAGTGATGGCGAACCTATGACATGTATATCAAGGGTGACTTGACACGCCACAACGTTTTGGGTGACATGCCAGCATTCACTAAGACCCAAGTTACCAAGGAAACTGAAAGAACAAAAATAAAAGAAATACCAAAAATATAAGACTCGGATTCTCACCATCCGTTTCATCATTTGTCATCATGGAAGCCACACAATTCAGTTGACTTCTAACCTCTGCACTGGAAGCTAATTTTCATGGCGCAAATGCAATATCTGCAATTGTAATCTCCAAAGCTGAGTGCACTATCAGAGTATGTGTGAAATCTGCTTTTACATTAATTGAAGTGCACTGAATTATTTTTGCCAGGAGCCAGTTCAACAAGCACAGAAGCTCAGAACTGCAGAATGAAAAAACAATTATGGAATAACCCTTATCTTGTATGTATCCTGTATGTACTATGTTCAAGATATTTCCACATACATACGAGATACGGACGAGATAAGGGTTATCCCATAATTTTGTTTTAATTGTGTGGTTCAGAACTTACCTAAATAATACTGCTGCAGAGGTAAGGAAGTTATTAACCTCACAGACTATTTTGGCATACTGTCTCCATTGAGTCTGCAAAGGGCAGAGCTGACATTGTTTTCTCTCCGTAGTTACACTTCTACAAAGGACAAGCAGTCTTCATTTCTAAGCTTGTGCTGTTTTACGTTTCTCTCAACTATCCCTCTTAATCCCTCCTAAAACTGGCTTATTTTCCACGTTATACTTTTGCAAGACCTTATTCTTGGTGTTAAACAACATTAAAATGGACAAAAGAAACTGATTCACATATGAAGTTAGTGCTGCTTGTTTGGGCTTAAAGTGCACAAAGTACCTATTTTCAATTTCAGTCTTATCTATTAAAACTCAGCAACAAAAAAGCCACTAATTGATGTCAAATCAAATGCAATACAGTGATCCCTCGCTATATCACGCTTCGCCTTTCGCGGCTTCACTCTATCGCGGATTTTATATGTAAGCATATTTAAATATATATCGCCGATTTTTTGCTGGTTCGCGGATTTCTGCGGACAATGGGTCTTTTAATTTCTGGTACATGCTTCCTCAGTTGGTTTGCCCAGTTGATTTCATACAAGGGACGCTATTGGCAGATGGCTGAGAAGCTACCCAACTTACTTTTCTTTTATTCTCTCTCTTGCGCTGACATTCTCTGATCCTGACGTAGGGGGATTGAGCAGGGGGGCTGTTCGCACACCTAGATGATACGGACGCTCGTTTAAAAATGCTGAAAGGTTATCTTCACATTGCTCCCTTCTGTGCAGCTGCTTCGTGAAGCGACATGCTGCACGGTGCTTCGCATACTTAAAAGCTCGAAGGTCACGTATTGATTTTCGATTGTTTGTTTTTCTCTGTCTCTGTCTCTCTCTCTTTCTCTGCTCCTGATGGAGGGGGTGTGAGCTGCTGCCTTCAACAGCTTTGTGCGGTGCTTCGCATACTTAAAAGCCAAACAGCCCTATTGATTTGTTTGCTTTTCTCTCTTTCTGACATTCTCTGATCCTGACGCACACTCCTTTGAAGAAGAAGATATGTTTGCATTCTTTTAATTGTGAGACGGAACTGTCATCTCTGTCTTGTCATGGAGCACGTTTAAACTTTTGAAAAAGAGACAAATGTTTGTTTGCAGTGTTTGAATAACGTTCCTGTCTCTCTACAACCTCCTGTGTTTCTGCGCAAATCTGTGACCCAAGCATGACAATATAAAAATAACCATATAAACATATGGTTTCTACTTCGCGGATTTTCTTATTTCGCGGGTGGTTCTGGAACGCAACCCCCGCGATGGAGGAGGGATTACTGTATGTTTAATATTTTTTTCATTTCAAAATTATTATTAAAAGTAGGGTAACTTTTTAGTGCACTATTTTAAGCCCAGTTATCAGAGCACATATAATATCTCTAATGTAAGTCACTAATTTTTCTTTTACTTTTATAATACATAGCACCAAAAATGATTGGGCTGTATTATTTTTTAAATAAATGAATATGTAAAGAATTAGTTCTCTTTTGTTTAGCAGGGGTGACACACCAGCATAGTCAACTTAGGCATTTTCAGAATTTTTGACACGCCGAGCCCAAAGGTTCGCCATTACTGGTCTAGAACTATCCCTGAAAAATGGGATAAAAACAAAATCATTTCTGATCAGTTTCTATGCCAATGATCTAAAATATCATTGCATCACTACTTTTCTGAATGCTAGAGAAATCTGGGGTTCTCACCATTGACACCGAGATATTCCATCAGTGCTGTCTCCAAAAGTTTCCCTATATCAAATGTCACAATCGATTTCACTAGTTTCAGTGTTTACATCAATGCAGATCTAGTAGCACTGTAGCCATGATCCTGCAAAATCATATGTTTTGGACAGGCCATAGCAACAAAATACCCAACAACCACCTCTACAGGCATGACCTCTACTCAAAGTTGAGCAAAAGTTAGAGAAATGAAGTTGACCAATAAATGCAGAAAAAATATCACCCTCAAAAAGACCTCTCTTTCCAAAGGCTGGATCAACAGTGTTAGCTTGGACACATAATTGTGAGAACAACCTCTCTGATGAGGTAAACAGAAGATGGCAACAAAAGGAGAGGAAGGAGAACCCATAGTGAAAGCCACTCCCAAATTCAATTCTTTTCTCCATTATCCCAAGGAACATCACTTGAGAACTGGACTTCTCACCCTTTAAATGAAAAACATATAGCCTTAACAGGCATCACTCTAATTTTGACTGATCATCAAGGAGTTTTATAAAATGATTAAATAAACATTATTGTACTAGTTATTAAGGACTGCCTTACAAGTAACATGAATCACACAGAGACCCTATTTAATCTCTGCAGGTAGATACATGTACATAATCCTCTAGAGTTCTGCTATTAACTAAACAAAAGGTTGTCAACATTAGATAACAGAACCATGATCAACACAAGTTTATTCAATCACAAATTTAAACATATGTTAGATCTTCTAACACTGTTTTACTCACTGTTCCTTTTAGTTTTCTAACTATGATTCCACACCAAGTTCTATTTTGTCAAGTCCCCTGAATTTTATTTTTCTTTCATAAAAAACTTTCAAAATGGAAATAAAAAATTACTCTGTGCCACAGCTTGTCTGCCTTCATTTGCTTCAAAATATTTTGATAAGGCAGCATCTTGAATTACTGTTGTCTGGCACAGGGAAATCCTCAGATGAGCCTGGACCCACCAAATCAGCAAGCTCAGTTTCATAATTTATTAATATTAAAATATACAGTATGTTCATGTGCAAAACTGTCAAGTAAGAAGTGTTTGTTATGGAACATAATTTAAAATAAAAGTTAAAAATGTTATTGTGGCTAATAAAAATAGCCAGAAAATATTGCTCTTTGACCTGGTGTACTTCCGTGAAGGTGGGTACAAACGAAGTGCTTTTTAGTCTAGTGCACTGAAAATAGTTATATTTAAGCTGCTACCATATTTATACCATCACATCCAGAATGTCAGTAATGTGACGACCATGATCACGTAAAGCATCATGTAAACAATGAAAAACAAGACAGGATAAAAAAAAGGTTTTCTAAACTAACCAAAACTAAAATTAATTTTCAGAAACATAATCCTGATAATAGAAAAAAAATGACAAGACCAAAGTACACATGTAAAAGATATAATATCACAAGAATATACCATATTTTGCATTGAACCCGTCAATAAGCAAGCCATATATAACCTAAATCCATATTATTTTATAGAAATAACACCAGAAATAAAAAACATTGCACTCTGCCAGGTTAGGATACTGATTCAAGCACAATCAGTTCATTCCAAGCCCACCCACAAATATATCCTGGCTAAGCCAGTAATATCAAGTTTTTTCCAAGTTTCTCAGTGTTTTGTTTTGACCTTTAAGACCTACTGTTATAATGTTTTGTTGTACACATCAATATTTCAGTTTGATGCTATATTATTTCTTTACCATGCAAAATTATGCAAACTATAAAAAGAAATACATAAGAAAAGTACCCATATGAAAACAATACATCCCAAATAATCGCCAGCATGGTTTTATGAGAGATAGATCTTGCCAAACAAATCCTTTAGATATTTTTGAACAGGCAACTAACAACAGCTGACATACAGTAAGCAAGGAATATATCATAATTTATTTAGACTTTCAATATGACTGCCCCACACTGGAGATTAATTCTGCAAATGGAGGCTGTTGGCATCAGAGGTAACCTATAATACTGGGTCCAAAGTTAGTTAACTGGCAGGAGACAAAGAGTACAGATAAGAGAAGAATGCTCCATGTAGGGTGAAGTCATTAGCGGAGACCCTCGGGGGTCTGTTCTAGGTCCATTGGCCTTCGTATTATAAATACAAGATGGAAGACACTGTCCTACTAGAAGCAACCTCTGAAAAAGATTTAGGGGTTTTTGTTGACACAATGTTCCATTTAAGCAATGTATAGAATCAGTTAAAAAGACAAATAAAATGTTATTCTATATCATAAAAACTGTTGAATAGAGAGATATTATGCTCAGACTATATAATGCACTTGTAAGAACCACACCTGGAGTATTGTGTACAGTTCTGGTCACCACAATAAAGAAATACATAGCAGCACTTGAAGCTGTGCAGAGGAGAGCAACAAGCATGTGCATCCCAGGACATAAGAGCATGTCCTACGCTGACAGACTCAAGAAAATTAAACATGTTTAGCATCGAGTAGAGGAGACTGTGGTGACCAAATCCGGTCTCAAAGACATTGATCCAGAATTCATTCAGCTCTATAGTCAATTATATACTCAAGGACAACAGTGGAAATTAAGAGGAAGTCCATTTAGGACTAGAGGCAGGAAGTACTTTTTATGCAAAGAGTTGTTGAGGTCTGGAACCAACTACTGAGACATGTAGTGGAAGCACAAGCCTTGACAAGGTTTAAGAAGTATCTGGATAGTTCCAGATAGTGGGGCAGCTTAGTTATTAGCTAAACAAACAAGTTTGATGGACTGAATGGTCTCCTCTCATTTGTTAGACTTCTTATGCTCTATATTATAATCTTAGCAGTGCCTTTAAGCATTTGTAATGGTGCTACATAAAATAAAAATGGATTGATACTAAGTTCATACAAAATCTGGTATTTTCTTTTTCATGTAGATGCACAAAATGCTAAAGAAAAACTATAGTCTTTCTAATTTTATATTAATATTCACTTGTCATCTGCCTGTGAATACTACAGTATGTGTGCTATAGCTTTATGACATGATTTGCACTGGAAGTCACCAAATGTCAGCAACTATTACATTTAATTCCCTACCACGAAATTGGTTTCATTTATCTCTTTTACATTTTTTCTAAATTCCAGTTTTGAGATTTGGTTTTTTTTCCCCAATATGTATTCTTCCATTATTGTTTAATTTTCATTTTTGAATAAAAATTTGAGCTGACACCAAGCTGAACAGTGCATAAAACCGAACCTGACAAAATGCCTTTAGAAAAGAACAGATCACAAATTTTAATTACAGTGTCCAAATAAACACAGAAAAAATAAAATAGGATACATGGAATTGTGATAAATTTCAACATTTGCCATTATAAAGCGGAAATTACAGTCTTCAAGTGCAAATGGAAGCACAATCTGGCATCCTTCACAGTAGCGAAGAAGTACTTGCAATCATGCCCTCTTCAGTTTTAAACACTCTTTTTCCACATTAGGTAAAATGGCTCTTGGTTAATGTCTGCAATTTCAGGCTCTGATGAACATTTCCTAGCTGTCAGTAAACACTCAGAGCAAGAAGGTCAGCTGAGTGATGAGCTGCCCTGATCACCAAGGGCAAGTGGAAGGATATGTTCTGGACAGCAAGGGCTTAAGAAAGTCTACGTGCAAAACATGTCACAAGTAAGCAAATAAACAACACATCTGCATTAAAATGAAGCTGAAAATAAAAAGATGCATATCCATATATTAAAGATGACTAACTGAATCAATCTACATTTCTGACAATTGCAAAGTTTAGCTTCAATCAATCATGTTATTATACAGCAACAACACATCAAATAATATTTTGCTTGAATACACTCTCTCCAGTCATTACCTAAATTGACGCTTTTATCCAAAGTGACTTGCCAAGGATAATCTCTATGAAGTCAGTTTGCACACACGTTGCTACATCTAGAGGTATGGCAAGTAGAGTGACTTGCACAGGAGCACACAGGGACTTGTTGGTAGTGATTTAATAACTTCTTGGGTTAGAACATGATGTCTTAAACACCGGGTTGAACCATCCAACTCATTTACAAGCAAATTAAAGAAACTTTTAAAGCCACCAAGTGTTTTCCAAACAAATTTTTTCCTGATCAGGAGTGCAAGTACTTTGTATCTTTACAACAATAACAGAGTGAAGTCTATATTGTAAATCTCAGGGTTCACTCACACACTATACCTTCTCACACATGAGGGAAATTAACAGCAGCCAATAAACGTAGCAGTTTTTCTATGGAAAAAGACCAAATTTAATTACGGTGAATATAAAAAGTCTACACATCCCAGCTAAAATTGCAGGTTTTATGTGATAAAAATGAAACAGAGAAAAATCCTGTCAGAACTTATTTTATCTTTGTGGCAAAATTACAATCTGTACAAAGAAGGTGAAAACAAATCAGAAACTGTTTAGTGAAAAAATGAAAAAAAAAATTACAAAAACCGGATTGCATTAGTGTGCACACCCCCTAAACTAATAGTTGAAGCACCTTTTGATTTTATTACAGAACTCGGTCCTTTGGGTAAGAGTCTATCAGTTTGGCACATCTGTACTTGGTGATTTGTGCCTACTCCTCCTTCCAAAAAATTTCCAGATCTGTCAAAGTACAAGGGCATCTCCTGTGCAGAATTCTCTTCAGGTCACCCCACAGTTTTTCAATTTTATTAAGGTCTGAACTCTGGCTAGGCCATTCCAGATCACTGATACTCCTTTGATGAAGCCACAGCTTTGTTGATTTTGATGTACGCTTTGAGTTGTCGTCAAGCTGAAAGGTGAAGTTCCTCTTCATGGCCAAATAGTTCAATCTTGGTCTCATCAGAACATAATACATTTTTCCACATGGTTGTGGGAGACCTTTTTGCAAAGTTTAGTCGGGCTTGGCTGTTTTCCTCTGTTAGCGAAGACGTTCGTCTTGTTACCGCACTCCACAACCCAGATGCATGAAGAATACGACGGATTGTTGTTGTCACATGTAGGGAACAACCAGAATTTGCCAGGAAATCTTGCTCCATTAATACTACTGTAGGCCTCTTGGTGACATCCCTGACCAGTTTTCTACTTGTCTTCTCATCAATCTTGAAGGGACGTCCTGATCTTGGTAGAGTCACTGTTGAGCAATATTTTCTCCGCTTTTTGATGATTGTGTTCATCATGCTCTATAGGATGTTCAATGCATTGGATACTTTTTGTATTCCTGTCCTGACTGGTACCTTTCAATGATGAGATCCCATTCATGTTCTAAAAACTCTTGGCAGACCGTGGCTTTTGGAGAATGTTGTAACCAAGAGGATATCAGGATAATCCTACAGGAACAGCCAAACTTTATCTGAGCTCAATCAGAGCTGCCTTAATTGATGTCAGGTGTAAACTAGTCACTGTTTGAGATGACACTTGTTGTGACTGGTTGGTTCTGAACGCAGCCACATCCTTAATTATTAAAGTGAGTGCACACTAATGCAACCAGGTTTTTGGATGATTTTATTTTCCTTTTTCACTAAATAGTTTCTGATATGTTTTCACATTCTTGGTCTAGACTTCAATTTTGCAATAACGGTGTTATACGTTTGGCAGAATTTATCTTGGTTTCATTTTTTGTTATACAAGATCTGTGATCCTGGCAGGGGTGTGTGGACTTTATATATTCACTGCAGACAACCCACAGAAACATGAGAAGAACATGTAAAATCCTCAGAAACAGCTCTCCATGGTACATAGCAAACAGATCCAGCTACTCTGAAGTGCCAGAGCTACCCTGTGTACCATGTTACTAGTGACAGATGACCTTTTGAAACAACATTAAACTACCGAAGCTATAAGCAAATTCGGTGAGACCAAAGGAAAGGCAATAAGACTTGTCAAAGAAAATAAAAGAGGACAGAAGCAATGTGGGCCTACACAAAGGGCACAATCCTTAGTCAACTACCTGATTGAAAACAGGTAACATGATGACTTATTCTTTACAGCACATTATAACATAAGAACTTGAAGCACTAAAAAAATCCAAAGTCAAACAAATATAAAAGTTTTGTGAGTGCTATGGGTAGCAACAACTTAAAATAAAAAACATATTGTAGGCAAATTGCATTTGTTTAAGAATCCCCCACAGCAAGATGATCTATGGGAAATAAAAATCTGATGAGTTGCACTGAGATACATTTTGGGACAAAATCCAACCACATGGGAAGTTTGCTGACATTTAAGCCTTTGTTATTATAAGTATTTTTATTGAGATGAAGGATAAGTAAGGTATGGAGGGTGGAAGTACCATAGGTAGGAAAAATCATTTTATTCAGTGAATACAAAGTACATAATAAATCAAAAGGTTTTGCTGAGCTAAATTTTTTATTTTAAAATGGTTAGGTTTTATTCAGACATCATTAATATTCAACTCCTAATCATGCAATTGCACTAAATTGTTCATCAAAAACATTTTCCCTGGATTAACTTCTTGGATTTGCTAATTATAAGACCCACAATTTTTTTTTTCTGTATGTGTAGTCAAATACTGAGTATTTATTTAAAATGTCAAAATCAAGAAGGACTGTGCAAAAACATTCTGGAAAGGAATTTTTAATCTTGATATAAATAAGAAAAATATGTAGGACAAAGTGTTGCCCATTCTGTTGGGCTTTAGTGGCACAACACGTCTGTAAGGCTGCAGATTTAGTAGACATCCAGCTTGTCTTCCACTATCTACATTCCAAACTAAGTAACTGAATTCCAGCTTGTACCAGGATCTGCCTGTACTTCATCTGATAACAAAGGTGCAAATCAAGAGTGGAACTGACATCATTCCAGAGACTCCTCTGCAGACTTCATGAGCCAGAAGGCACAGAATGGAATCGAGCAAGAACAAAGAGCTTATAAATCAATGAATGACAATTCTGATGGACAGAAGAACTTGCCTATAAGGAGACACTGATTTTTGTAACTGTTAATCCAATTAGGTGAGGTTATACATTCTCTTAAAAGTCATTGAACCATCCTGAAGATTATCTGCGGGAATCTTGAGACAAGCACTGGCTCACTCAAGGAAACTCCAAGGTAACTTCCACAGGTGCTTTGCTCTCACTCTCCAAAATGACTGGAAATTTCTGAAACCTGCTCCCTGAAACTAAAAAGCTATGGGCTGCTCTTCCTTGGGGAGCTGAAGACAAGCAACTCTTCTCTTTGTAAATCTGAGAGCTGACATCCAGTTTGCCAAACCAAACAGTGAGCCAGTCTGAAGGCTGGGAGCAGTCATCACTTCACGAAGGGAACTTCAGCATCTAAACTTTTGTACCACAAAGAGTAATGCTCTTTCCTATGAAGTTGCAGACTATACAGCAAACAGTTAAACTGAGGAAAGCACTGCACCCTACAAACATGGGATCATGAAGCAAAGAGTGAGAGAGTACACTTCAATGTAAGAAGAATCCTCCACTTGAACCCGGAGCAACAACAAAGGAACACCACCACACAACACTGGACATCTCTTTTAAAGAATTGTTATAATAAAACTATTGATCTGTGCCAAGATAAATTAGAACTCAACATAGAAAGGCTGGCTGTTTTTTTGCTATTTAATCTGTCTAGTCTGCCTGTACCGTCTTATATGTCAACATGTATATGTGGTTGTAATATTTCTATAATCCATGTGTTTAGCAATAAATTGTATTATTTTGCTTCTTAGAATGACTGTGCTTGAGATACCCTGATACAAGTCAGAGGCCAGGGACCCCACCTACAATACAAAAAAAAAAGGTAAGGTAAGTAAAGAAGAAGCCTTGTTGAATTATCTGAATAATTACTAGAACAGCCTAAGGCAAACATATGATTAATTAACCAAGTTAAAATTCATCTTTCCAATCCTACATTTATTGGTGTCCCTCTGGGTGGGCATGATAAATCACACTCATTCCTACATATATAATTAACAGCTATATTAGAATATATTGAAAATCTATAACAATCGTATCTCTAATATTTTCTTAAATACTTCTGAATAGTAATGTATTTACTAGAGACACATCTAAACCAGTAAAAGTAACTGAGATCATGATAAATTTGTGCATTGAACTCATGTTCAAGTGTGATTACTCTTAAGGTAAGTCAAATGAAAACCTTCAAGTTGCAACTGAAATTCTAAACACAATGCCATATTCATGTAAGTTGGCAACATTGTTAGCAATAACATTAGGAGTGTCCAGCAGGTGGAAGCATGGTGCCAACTAGCTACATGTCACAGTAGTACTATAAACATGGCAACTTGCAACAAAGAGGAGCATTATTCTGTCGTCTGCTTTTTCAGTAGCGAAGGGCTGAAACCTATCAAAAGGCTCAGTAAGGTGATGCACGTCTGCAAGCAAGTGTTTGAGTGATGCAGAACGTTTTGAAACAGCAGGAGTTCTGTGGCGGACTTTCCTTAGCCAAGTCAGACGCCCCAAGCAATGACATTCAGAGTCGAATGCAGAAGTTGAATGCATTGTGACGGAAAAATCATTAAGTGGTGATGAATGAAATCAACTCACTTTTGAAGTACAGCACTACACATCATCCATGATATGCTCCAGTTTCACAAAATGTCCACAAGGTCAGGACAAAGGCAGCTCACTACAGAGTTGACACAATGTTGTGTTAATGCCTGTCAACAACTGCTGCACTATGAAACAGAAAGTGGTGGCTTCCTGGCAAGAATTGTTAACTGAGATGAAACCAGGGTTCACTACCACTAGCCAGAAACCAAGACAACAAGCAAGGAATGGCGTCATCAATCCTCTCCTCACCAAAACCAAACAAGTTCTGAATGCAGCCATCTTCAGGGAAGGTGACGCTCTTTTTTGAGATGAAAGAGGTGTCATTTTGGACCACTGCATACCCAGGGGGAACACTGTCACCAGTGCCACATATTCAGGCCTCCTCTGAACCCCTCTTCAACCCCTCTTCAACCTGCAAACAAATCCAAGTGCCACGGACTTCTGAGTTGAGACTTCTTGTTGGAGCAGTTCTCTGCCTCACAGTGGCCATGCAACAGTAGCAATCACCAAGGATCTGCACTTCGAGTTTCTTCCACAAACACCATACTCAGCTCCCAATAATTACCACATTTTTGGACCACTCAAGGCAGCAATGGTCGGAAAGTCAGATGAAGAGGAGCAGTGGGTGGTGCAATTATAAAAAAAATATATTTAAGGTTTTCAATTGATGTTATTGCCTAAATACGGTTGCTTTTCTTTGTACAGACACTGTTTATATAATACTGTATGTGTGACATTGTGGATTTTGACTCTTGAAATAAAGCATTACTACACCTAGTGTCCTATGGAGAATTCTGAGGTCATGAATTAAGAGAAATTTAACAAGTATTTCATAACTGGGGATGAAATTTAGATATATTGCTATGACTCAGAGTCCAAATAACAATTAAAACAATAGAACAGTAGTTGTCCCAAACTTAAGATGCAAGCCAGTGATGTCAAGATCATGTGTCTAATTTTTTTTATGAGTTTGAGGTTGTTGTCCATATTGATTATGATTTAAAATCCCCATGTACTGTAACTGGTCAATATCACACTGATTTTCTTTGGTGTTTGAGGCACTCAGTCAGAAAACAGTAACGAGGAAAGTTTTTGACCACCCCCTTCTGCTTCACGACAACAAGAGATGCCACACTCATCTTATTCTCCAGATCTGCGTAACGACTACATGTTCTCCAATCTAAAGGCATGTCTCTAATGGATGTGCTATGACAATACTGAAGATCGCAAATGGATTACAGCAAAGCACAAGCAAGACAAAACATGCTAGTTGGGTGTCACAGAAAAGTTTCATGATAGTATAACAAGCATACTATTTTTTGTTGAAATTATGCTCAGAAATAAACCATGCTTGGCTTTACTGATATGTTAGACTTGAACCTTTTTGATAACCCCTTGTAAATTAGGAAAAAGGGATAGTCTGAGTGAATCTGTAATCCAAAATCCTTAAAATTTTTTTATTGTATTCATTAAAGGAAACTTAACACCTAATGTGAAAAGAACAATTGTTCCTTTGGAGTAAATAATTGCCTAGGCTAGCATTAGCATATTACCTTGGAAAACTCATAGTGTCAGATCTTAAGAGAAAATGCCACAGGGCTGAGCATAAAACAGAAGAACTGAATTAACAATATACTCTGAAATATTAAGACACATTTAGCTGAGTACAGCAAAGTAGTCTGTCTGGAGAGGCTGCCCTATTTTTCTAAAATTATAATGATTATGCAGTAGTTTTATTTTCAACTACTGTACTGAATATCTTCGAAACCCACTTCAACCAGTGAAATGCCTCCTATAAACTTCAAGGGTAACTTGACAGACTTTTGCCTCATTTTGTAAACACAAAAATAATGATACTGGATGTAATATAATATATATCTCCATACTGTTGAACCTCATATTGAAATAGGTTTGCCGGAACTCCGCAAAATAATTTTTCAACTAAAACCTTCTACTTGTGTTCTTGCCCATGTCCCAACAGGTTTTTAAAAAGTAATCTCTGTTTAGCTAATTGATAGTATACTTGACATAGTGAACTCGTCATTAGATGTGAAGGCCTTCCCAACTTATCTAAAGACTGCAGTAGTTAAATCACTGTGCAAGAATAATATTGACTCCTCTGAATTTGACAACTTTACATACAAAGAAATCAGGTTAAAAATGTAGGTTTTTGGAGTTTTTTTAAAACCATCCACAGTGTTAGCCTGGCATACCTCTATTGGTAAAGTATTCTAGATTTTGGATGCATAACAGGAAAAGGCTGTCCCACCACTTCTTTTTATTCTATTATTATTAAACTAGATATGGAACTACTTAAGAAGATTTATCTTAGGCAGAATGCCTGCGGTGGGACTGGATGATCTTTTGGCTTCGGACCCTTACAGATTTTGTTTTGTGCTCCATCTTAACTGAATAACTGTACTTTGAGACTGTACTTTTCTTAATTATGAACCTGTCTCATGTAATCTTATTTATTTGTTGTATACCATTTACTACTTATTATTCTTATCTACTTTTAATTTGTTTTTTCTTTGCTTGTAACTATTTATTTGATATCTTGTAAAGCACTTATCTTTTGTATGTATATGTGCTATAGAAATAAATGTTGTTGCTGTTAGTGGCAAATACTGCACACATATTCCAAACATTTTTTGTTTCTTTCTCACACAGTATTGAGGGTGAATTTTGCCGAGCTCACTCTTGTAAAACTGTCTAAACTCAGTGACATTTGTTGCATTACCGTTTGCTTCTAAATGCATGCAAGGCTATTAAAACTGTATGTTCTTTTTCATCAGCCTTCCTGATGTAGAAGTGCGTGTTTGTTTTGAATCACTGCCAGCTTCAAGTCATGCAGAGCCCAATTAAAAGATCTTTTAATAATGGCAGATCATGATGTCCTGATGCAACAAACCATTCCCAAACCAAAACATTTTAGTGTTGCACCTTTATTTGATAGAGTATTTACCTGCAATATGCTGATCTGTTGATTACCTTTATGGAAAGGGTAGATACAGTCTGTTATATGTCAATATATTCTTTTCAGCTTAATTATTAATATACAGTATAAACATATTAAAAAAAAAACTTTCTAAAAAAAGTCTACAGTGTATTTTTTTGAAAAATGTTTCAGTGCTTTGTTGTTTTATTCATGTTATTTAATATTTTCTTTAAGCTATAATATAATTGAAAACATGCATGTTTTCAGTGATTTAGTCACAAAGTGCCAAGAACTAGAAGTATTCTTTCCACATATTAGATGTGACAAAGAGGGAAAAGAGGAAATGAATTTAACAATAACTATTATTTAAACACACAGGAATAACAGTAGAACCATATGAGACACCTATTAAAGAGCAGTGTTTGAATGAAATTTGGAGCATTCACAAAAGCTGATTCTTATAGAAATGTAGTCAGGTGTAAGACGAACAAATTTTATGAGCTATAGTCAGCATTGATGGTGATGATCAAAAGTTCACACTGTTCTATCTACATTTTGTCATATTAAAAATACCACAATATTTATCCATTTTCTAACATTTTTATCCAGTAAACAGTGAAGACCATGAGTTGTTCCCAGTAACACTGTATCAGGACGTGTTACAGAAATACAGCAACAAGTCTGGCTTAATGTTAATGGAGTTCATTACCAACAGAATGCCTTTCATGGTGTAATGGGGATGAAAATTTAGTTTTTTTTTAAGTTTATTAAATAAGACTCATAATATTTAAATAATATTTAACTTGTGTATTTTATTTTAGGATTACTTAGATAAGATAAAGTTTTAAAGTGAATAATCAGTGAACACATTATAGAACTCATAAGGGAAAACTAGCACAACTTCTAATTGTGTGTATTTAAACAGGAGTTTTTTTTATTTATTAATTTTATTGTAATCATTCCATACAATATAGATTAATTCATAACAAAAAAGAATTAAAATCAAATCAAACCCCACCCTTGAGAAGGAGAGGTTAGTCAAAGGAGAATTGCTTAGGGCTTTTTAATAGGGCAAAAATAAACAAAAGAAAGGAAGAAATATATATAGGTAAATTAAAAAAAATGGAGAAGGGAAATAAAGTGGTAATAATGATTTCTTTAATTCTAAAATATTATTGATTAGATCCTGCCAACAGGAGTTTACCACATTACCACAAACTCCTGTTTATCAAAAAGGACCTAACAGGCAGGTACTGACATCATGCTGTCAATGGGGAGGGGAGCAGCTGCTCAGATTGATTCCTTAAGAGAGACAGAAAAGATGGGCTTGCAAAGTTTTAGAGGTTAAAATGTTAGAAGATATTGTTGGTCAAATTTGAGACCACTTTATAACAGGGGTTTGTTACATCTGTTCTTCTTTTGAACCATCTGCTAAACAAATCGAAAGGATAACAATTTGTTTGAACAGAGTGTTGAATTCTGGGATGGAGAGAACTTGGGGAAAAATATGTAAATGCAAAACCAAAAGTTAAGAAGTGTTATCTATTAGAATGTTTATGATTAAGCTCAGATAAACTAACAAGTGTATATACAGTACAATTATAAGAAAATGTGAAAGAGGGGCTTTTGGGGACTTTGGTGTTTAACTTGTATCTCATAATTAGTTTAAATAACTTCAGACTGACAGGTAGAAAAAACCAAACGAAATTCTCAATCACCTGAGTGTTAAGGCTTTTTTGGAGAGGCAGACGCTATGCAGCCTTTGAGACATGCAATTGACATATGGCTTTTAAAATGGAGGGGCAATAATTAATATAAGGAACGAGAACTCAGCATTTGTATGAAACAGACAGGGCGTATGTAGGCAGTTATGAAACCACAATGAACCATCATGTTGTCCAAGGATGAAAGTGTGAAGAAGAGAAGGAGAAAGGCTGTGCAAAAGAATCAACTCTTTAAATTACACAGACATGTCTTTGCTAAGACAGTTTGAAATTATGGCCCTTTCAGGGGTAACGATTCGGGAGTCCTGACAGGAGTGCGGCTCTTAAACAGAGCAACTTCAGGCCCTTGCTAAGGTATTAACATTGAGGTAACCAGTCTTGGTCCTGGTTGTCTGTGATGAGCGAATGTCACATAGGTCAGTACTGCAGGGAATACATGTAAGTCAAGGCTAAGAATTTAGTCACTTCCAGTATAAATTTGTCCACCAATACAGAAAGAACCTTTGAGGTTAAAGAACCTTTCATGAACACCTTTAAACAATAAAACAGATAACGTGTGCATTACTGAGTTAACTTGTCTCATCTCTAATTGGATAAGCAGTGTAGAACTGAAGTCTGATGCTCAACATCCTGAAATGCTTGCTGCATTTTGGACATTGGCATAGTTATTTTGGACACTGGTGTCAAGTTAGTTACATTTTTTTTTTTAACTTAATTTACCACAAGATAATTAGCTCTGCTCAAATGAATACCTACAATATCAATAACTTCAAAATTATAATGCTAATAGGTTTTTGACTAATGCTGAATTGAAGACAAAATTTTCCTATATGTTGAGTATTAAGCAGATAAAAAGCCACAAAGAAGAAAAAACTGCAACACCTACATTTTTGGTGAAACTACAAGTACTGTAATGTATGACTAAACAGCTTCCCCACTCCTGAGGGCTCAGCTAATTCTCAGAGTGTGAAAGATAAAAAGTGATTACAAGGCACTTGCTAAAGCACTTCACCTTTTTTTTTTTAACATAAAAATAAGGCAAAAAATAAAGTATAGTATTCTGGAAGTTGAAATTACAACTCTGTAGTTTACATCTCTTCATTATAAACTCCAATGAGATTTGGTAAGCTCAAAAATAGAAACAGAATAGTTTCTGAGGTTTTAATGTATTATTTTTCTGTTTTATTGCAATTACCTTTTGCATTAAGTTTACTCTTTTGCAAAGTATAAATTAATGTTTTAGGTTGTTGCTGTTTATGGTATCAATGTGATCAGGAGAAACTCAATGCCATTTTCCTATTTTTCGAGCACTTATTTGTAGTCAAAGGTAGTCTGATTTCTATTCACAGTCCTATACAACTGCAAAAAACAATTAATCTTAACATAATTAAAATAAAAATCAAAAGGGAGCTGAGCTACTACATTATTACACTCTTTAGATATGGGAACTGTCAAATCTTAAACCGGTGCAGTTAACTTTGAACTTGACAGAAATATAAAAACTCCTAAATAACCTTGGTAGACAGCATTTCTCTCAAAAAGAAATCAAGAGAATTAGTGAAGCTTTTATTTATTTTTTGTAACTGTCATGGAGCATATGGGTTGACCTTTTTTTTTTAACTATTAATGACTAACAATATACATATTTGAAGTTCTTGTCCAACTATCTAATTTAAAAGTGCAAGGAAGCCAGATACAACTTAACAGATTAGATAGGACCTTGTTAGGAGGAAAGTTAACCAGAGTTGGTCTTTAAATGACTTAATTACCCTTTCTTTCTCATTTGTCTGAAATTACATTTGTATATCCTTTGAAACTAGCCGGCATGCTTGGGGAATACAGGTGGCTAAGACATAAACAGGCTGCAGCAGGACTGTGCTAGAATGGGGGCTATGATTTGAGAGGCTTGTGAGGAATCCACAGGATTCCATTGGGTTGGGGCTGGTGCTGAGGCTTAGTGTCTTTGCTATTTTCCATCCTGAGAAGACTCTTTCTTTCTTTCTTGGAAGCCATATTTAGACAGTCCATGCTACCTGGCCCTATGCAGACAATGAACCAGCTAAAAAGAAAATCGAGCATAACTGTAAGTTTATGTGCTACCTGAAAGTGTACATCTAGTGCTGTCAGGTTTGATATGACACATACTATGTGTCTTTTGTTTATGGCACGTTAGAATTTTTCATCTGCAACACATGAATAACTGTGTGATTTCTCCTGTCTGCTCTGGTACTCTATCTAATTGCCTAGGGTTACAGATGTAAAAGGAACAGTGAAGTATTGAACTACAGAAGCATTAAATCCTAACAGTATAGTGAGAACATTGAATTTGGGGGCATTCTGTTAAGGTCTACATAATAAAGAGTGTAAAGTGGAACAGGGGTAACATAGGACCTACCACAACAAAACAATAACTATTTTTTATGTGTCACATTATTTCTGCTAGTTGATATGAGGACAAACCCCATACTTAAATGTCATATGAATGATTAATGGCGTACTGTAATCTCCTTCAAACACAGTTTAAGACAGTAAACTTTAATATTTTAAGCAATAAAGCGGATGATCAAACTTCAAGTCATACTACATAAAAAAATATCAGATTGGTGGGGTATATTGTGCTTCCACAGAAGCCTTGATTTATTGTACTAAAAAAAATAAGGTTAATTACCCCAAATAAACTTGAACAGAGTTAGGTGATTTGACACAAAGGCCAAACAGATATTTAAGATGCTACACTGATATGAAACTGCATACTTAAACAACTCTTTCAATGAGCTGAACTCATACCATCATTTAGGTGATCCATAGAAAGGGCTCAACACCAATGTAGGTTGTGTGCACCACATTCAACCAAGTGAATATTGTTGTAGACTGGAAACATTATGTGCAGATCTAGGAACAGAAAATCTGTCACTCAAAATCAACTACAGCAAATCATATTGTTGCTAGTTCACGTAGCCCTGCTTTGCTCTGTAACATGGGCAACTCAGTCATCACTACCAATCAGAATCCTAAATTACAGATCTTTCTTACTGAATGTGCTTAACCAAATTTGTTCCAGTATCCCAGTACGAATGAAGTCATATATCTTGTAGACTAGAGGTTGATTAGGGTATAAGCGGCCATCATTTTAAGGATCACTTGCTGTCTCTTATTTGTTATCATTTTTGACTGTCACAATGTATAGCAGGTTCCTTTCAAATATTAGTCACACTGAACTAACAGTGTACTGCATATATGTAGCACTTTCAAGCAGTGAAAGAAGAGACAAATTGAGAGCAACTGAACACATGAGAGAGAGCAAAAAGAGACAAAAGGTGTGAATCCAATTCAAGTTTCTAATCAATTACTGATACTCACTGAATTTGTCACTAAATATGAATTATCTTTGAAGTAGAGGAAAATTGGTCATATTTGTAGAAATTGCTTGCTTGCATACAACAGGATATACTGCTGCACAGGCATTAGAAATTTAATGCAAAGATTCTAGACAAGCAAGTTAAGGATGTCACTCAACATCTTGGATCATATAAAGCATCTCACAATATCTGAAACAAAACCTGAAACTGACTTTAAATTCATTTAAGATGAATTGAAATCTTATGGACTTACAATGTCAAACAAAAGTTAAAATAAGAGTAACACATCACCGAACAAACAGTGGCAGCAAGACAGTGTGCAAGTAATCATACAGTCTTAAGAGACAGTGGGAAAAAAAGTTTAGTCCAAAACATGAAGCAACTTAAATTACATACCAAATGTCTTTATAAAAAAAAAAAAAAAAAAAAAGGGCTGCAAAACTCTTTTAATGCAGAAAGTATGGAAAAAGAATATTATATATATATATATATATATATATATATATATATATATATATATATATATAGTCAAATGAAAAAGTCATTACTATTTTAAGATTTGATCTTCATTTAAACAGTATCTTTATGTAAACATGATATAATTTAAAAAATTGGAAACTTTGATCTTGCAATGCTTAATTAAAGAATAGCTTGGTTATTATCACTTTTGGCAAAAGCAACCTCGCGTAGGTGTTTCCTATAACTATCTACCACTCTCTGACACCCAGTGGAAGAAAGTTTTTGCCACCCTTCCATACAGAGTTTTTCCAGCTGTGCACAGATCATTCCAAATCCCCTCATAGTATGTCAATACGATTTAGATCCATGGTAGATATTCTACTATGTTTTAGGTTATTGTTCTGTTGTAAGGTTCATTTTTTGTTCAGCTTCAACCTTCTGACAGATGGCCTCAGATTATTCTCAAGCACCCTCAGGTACAATGAAGAATTCACAGTGGACTGTACTATAGTGAACTTCCTAGTACCTAATGCAGCAAAGCAGCCTCACACCATAACATTTCAATCACCATGCTTTACAGTTGGTATAATGCTCTTCTGGCATCTTTGGTTTTAGGCAAACGTCTTCTGGTACTGTGACCAAATAACTCTATCTTTGCCTCGTCTGTCAGGAGCACATTGTTCCAGAAGTCCTAGTCTTTGTCTGGGTGTTTGGTGGATGGACAAACATTAGTCTTGCCCTGATGTTCTTTCTGGATAGCAAACCTTTCCTCCTTGATCACATCTCATGCAGATCTGTATGAAACCACTTTCTAATGGAAGAGTCATGTACTTTTGCATCAACAGTGATGAAAATGTGATGAAATTCTGGGGTTCTTAGAGACTTCTTTCATCCTCTTGT
>NC_041396.2:198528725-198531225 GCF_900747795.2 Erpetoichthys calabaricus
GGACAACCAGAGACAGCTGACCAGAAGATCTAAGCACACTAGATGGCTGATGTAAAACACACAGTTCAGATAAATAGGCAGGAGCAAGCCCATGTAAAGATTTAAAAACTAGCAGCAGGATTTTAACATCAATTCGAAAACTGACAGGCAGCCAGTGTAAAGAAGCTAAAATAGGAGAGACAGGGTCATACTTTCTTGCCCCAACCAGAAAGCGAGCGGCAGCATTTTGTACCAACTGTAACCTGTGTATCAACGATTTGTTAATCCCAGAATACAGCGAGTTGCAGTAATCGAGGCGAGAAAAAATAAACGCATGAGTAGCTATCTCAAGATCCCTAGAAGATAAAAAAAGGCTTTATCTTACCTAATAGACGAAGTTGGAAAAAGCAACTCTTGACTACAGAATTTATTTGTTTCTCAAAAGAGAGTTTACTGTCAAAGGTAACGCCAAGATTGCGGACTTGAGGTTTGGAAAAGACAGAGAAAGAGCCGAGAAGACCAAGACCAATTTGGGCTTTAGCTGATGGACCCACTATAAGCACCTCCATTTTATTTTGATTTAGATCAAGAAAATTATTAGCCATCCAGGATCTTAATTCAGACAAACAGTTGTGGAGTTGATTTGTTGTAGAGTTGCAGACAGGAATAAAAACCTGAGTATCATCAGCATAGCAGTGAAAAGCAATGTTAAATTTCCTAAAAATTGCTCCAATAGGGTGAAGGTATATGGAGAATAAAATAGGACCCAAAATGGATCCCTGAGGAACACCATATTTAAGAGGAGCAGTAGATGAAGAAGAGGAATTAAAAGTCACTGAAAAGTGTCTACCAGTTAAATATGACCTGAACCAGTTAAGAGCAGCCCTTTAAGCCCAACAAGATGTTCAAGCCGCATCAGCAATATTTCATGGTCAATAGTGTCAAAGGCAGCGGACAGGTCAAGGAGGAGAAGGACTGCCGCATCACCTGAGTCAGTAATAAGAGAGATGTCGTTGAACACTTTCAGGAGTGCCGTTTCAACACTATGATAACGCCTAAAGCCAGATTGGTAGATCTCAAATAAATTATTAGAGTTAAGGTGATCAACCAATTGATTATAAATAATTCTTTCTAGAATTTTAGCCAGAAATGGCAGTTGGGAAATTGGACGAAAATTAGCTAAAACTCCAGGGTCTAATTCTGCCTTTTTAAGACAGGGGCGGACTGCAGCATGTTTAAAAAATGAGGGCACAACACCCGAACTAATAGAATCATTGATGATGGCTAATAAGGGTGGGCCCAACACATCAAAGGCTTCCACTAGGAGACGTGGTGGTATAATATCAAGAGGACTGGGGGCTGGTTTAAGGGTGTCAATAGTTCTTTTTAGCTGTGAAAGTTAAACTAGATCAAAGGATTCTAAGACAATGTCATGATTAACAGTAGAAAGTTCATAGCCCGTTTGAACAATGCCACAGCGGATAGTATCAATTTTGCTGACAAAGAATGATAGAAACTGGTCACATGAATGAACAATGCTATTTGATCCCATCGCAGAGTGGGGGTGAATGGCCACAATAATTGAATTAAATAATACCATAGGTAATTACATCTCAAAGACACATGATATCCTATATGGTGTTCCACAAGGCTCTATCCTGGGTCCGCTGCTCTTCTCAATCTATATGCTTCCGTTAGGTCAGATTATCTCAGGGCACAACGTAAGCTACCACAGCTATGCTGATGACACACAGCTGTATTTATCAATAGCACCTGATGACCCCGAATCTCTTGATTCACTAACACAATGTCTGACTTGTATTTCAGAATGGATGAATAGTAACTTTCTCAAGTTAAATAAAGAGAAAACTGAAATCTTGGTAATTGGCAATAATGGATACAATGAGGCTATTAGAAATAAACTGGAAGCATTAGGATTAAAAGTCAAAACGGAGGTAAAAAACTTAGGGGTAACTGTTGACTGTAATCTGAATTTTAAATCGCATATTAATCAGATCACTAGGACAGCATTTTTTCACTTAAGAAACATAGCAAAAGTTAGATCTCTTATATCATTGAAAGATGCTGAGAAATTAGTTCATGTGTTTGTTTTCAGTCGACTAGATTACTGTAACGCACTCCTCTCAGAACTACCCAAAAAAGACATAAATCGTTTGCAACTAGTACAGAATGCAGCCGCTAGAATCCTTACCAGGAAAAGAAAATCCGAGCACATCTCTCCAGTTTTGATGTCACTACACTGGTTACCTGTGTCATTCAGGATTGACTTTAAAATTTTGCTTATGGTTTATAAAGCCTTAAATAATCTCGCCCCATCCTATATATCGGAATGTCTGACGTCTTATATTCCAAATCGCAACCTCAGATCCTCAACTGAGTGTATCCTTAGAATTCCAAGAGCAAAACTTAAAAGAAGTGGTGAGGCAGCCTTCTGCTGTTATGCACCTAACATCTGGAATAGCCTGCCAGTAGGAATTCGCCAGGCTAATACAGTGGAGCA